>NC_081146.1:1280000-1292500 GCF_958295425.1 Solea solea
ATATCTTCACCTTAAAATGTAGTCATTTACATTATGGGGACTTGATTTTTGTCCCCACAAGGAAGACAGGTCCCCATAATGTGAGTGTGTAAACAGGTTTAGGTCCCCACAACATTAGTAATACCTGGACACACACACACACACACGTGCTCTCTCTCTCTCTCACATACACACACACAGTCTCTCTCTCTCTCTCTCTCTCTCACACACACACACAGTCTCTCTCTCTCTCTCTCTCTCTCTCTCTCTCACACACACACACAGTCTCTCTCTCTCTCTCTCGCACTCACACACACACAGTCTCTCTCTCTCTCTCTCTCTCTCTCACACACACACAGTCTCTCTCTCTCTCTCGCACTCACACACACACAGTCTCTCTCTCTCTCTCTCTCTCTCACACACACACAGTCTCTCTCTCTCTCTCTCTCTCTCTCACACACACACACACAGTCTCTCTCTCTCTCTCGCACTCACACACACACAGTCTCTCTCTCTCTCTCTCTCTCTCTCTCTCTCTGAGTGAATGTTGGGAGTGAGCGTGGCTGAGAGCGTGGTCAGGGTGAGTGTTTTTTCAAACTTTTCTGACTTTTCCTATAATCTTCTTTTTGCTGCTTGGTGGTTTTTTGTTGATATTTAATTTTTCTTTTGTGACCACTGATTTTGAGTTGTTAATAGTTTATAGTTTTAAAGTTTTTTTGTGTTTGACGGTGGCTGCCGCCGGCGCTGCAGCCAGGCAGGTAATGGCAGCACCTGGAGTCTCCGGGCTGGAGAAACTGACTCGCCGACATGCCGTAAGACTGTGTCCGGATGTCGGCGTGTCAGTGGAGGCGTGTGGCCTGGCTGTGGGCGCAGTCGTGGGCTACAGCAGAGTAAAATCCGCCTCAAGGATGAACAGTGCTGTCGTCATTTTTTTGGACAGCACTGATAAAGTGAACGAGCTGGTTGAGAGCGGCGTGGTGGTGGGCGGCTCTCTGGTGCAGGTGTTGCCTCTGGTAACACCTGCAAAAAAGATTATTATTTCAAACGCACCGCCGTTTTTGAGCAATGAGGCTCTAATGAAGGAACTGTCGCGGCACGGGAAACTCGTGTCCGCGATAAAGATGATTCCGCTGGGCTGTAAATCTGCTCTCCTGAAGCACGTCATGTCTTTCAGGAGACAGGTATTTATGATACTCAAGGACAACAGATCCGAGTTAAATCTGGCTCTGAAGTTCAGGGTAGATGATTACGATTATACAGTTCACGTCACGTCAGATTCTCTCCGGTGCTTTGGTTGCGGGGCAGAGGGACACTTGGTCCGCTCATGCCCGAGAAGAGCAGGTGATCGCCGGCCTGACGCTGCTGCTGCTGTCGCTACAGCGGAGCCGCCGCTCAGAGCCGACGGTCCCCGCGAAACACAGACACACACACCACAGACACACACACCACAGACGCAGACACACACACCACAGACACAGACACCACACACACAGACACACACACCACAGACACAGACACCGCACACACAGACACTCACACCTGAGACACAGACACCGCACACACACACACCTCAGACACACGCGGAGGCACAGAGTGACGCAGCACACATACAGACAGGGGAAAGCCCAGATGGACAGAGTGTCCAGACAGAGTCCTCTGCAGCCAGAGGACAGACAGTCACCAGAGTGGCAGAGGCTGCTCTGGAGTATAACGATGACATTGTTGACGACTCAATGGGTGAAATAATGAAATGTTCGATCAAACGAAAAAACCCTGAAACTAAAGTAACCACCAAAAAAAACAAGAAAATGTCGAAAGTTAATTCACAGGTGTCCTCTGAGGGGTCAGAGGACAACACACGGGAAGACACACTGGGTGACACATTGGAGGACACACAGGAAGACACAGTGGGTGACACACAGGAAGACACACTAGAGGACACACTGGGGGACACACAAAGCACACTGGGTGGTGAAGAAGACACTGAGGTGGGTAGTGAATACTCGTTCTCTCGTGTCAGGAAGTTTCTGGCCGACACTAAAGGAGAGAAGGGAGTGATGGTGGAAGAGTTCTTCCCCGACCTAAAACTCTTCCATCAGTCGGTCAGAACTCTGATGAAAAACAGAGGAGATCTTGGTCAGCCATCTTTTATGGACACTGAGATTTTTAGATTAAAAAAGATTTTAAGTAAAATACGGATCCAGTTAGAGAAAGAGAAGAATGAATGAGTGCGTTTGCTTTTTCTTTCTTTACTTTGCTGAGTGTGTTTTTGTCTGGATGCAGCTTTTATAGAAGGATGTGTGAGTTAAAGCTGGGATCATTAAACATTAACGGTGCACGTGAAGACGTGAAGAGAGCTTCACTTTTCACGCTCATCCGGACTAAAAAGCTAAATGTTATTTTCCTCCAAGAAACGCACAGCACCTCAGACAATGAGTGTGACTGGAGGAGGGAGTGGAATGGGGAGGTGGTCTTAAGCCACAAGGACAGCAACAGTGGGGGGGTCGGGATTCTCTTTTCTAGAGATTTCACCCCCTCTTCGTACTCTGCAGATGAAATCGTCCCTGGACGACTTTTAAAAGTCACAGCAGAGTTCGAGAGGACTAAAATGGTTTTTATGAATGTATATGCTCCTGTTCTTGCAGGAGAAAGACTGGTGTTTTTAGATACTTTAAAATCGTCTCTTTTTAACTGTCATGATGACACACATCTGTTTTTAGGAGGTGATTTTAATTGTACAGTGAACCCTGCTTTAGACAGGAATCACTTGGAACCAAACGCTGCTTCAAAAAAGTGTCTAACAAAAATAATAGAGACCTTTGAGCTCTGTGACGTGTGGAGGTCGATCCATAAGAACCAGCGTCAGTACACCTGGGCTCGCTGCAGAGACAACCTGCTGTCGTTGGCCAGACTCGATCGTTTTTATTGTTATGAACACCATGTCAGTGTTTTTAAGAGTTGTTTTATCTGTCCTGTCGGTTTCTCTGACCACTCCCTTGTGCACTGTAAGGTTTTTATTAAAAACATCAAATGTAAGAGTGCATACTGGCATTTTAACACCGCACTGCTGTCAGACAACAGTTTTAGGAATGCACTCTCGTATTTTTGGTTTTATTTTAGACAAACCAAGTCCGAGTACAGCTCGTTGCAGCAGTGGTGGGACATTGGTAAAGTCAAAATCAAACAGCTCTGCTTACAGTTCACTCTCAATGTCACCAGAGACTTGACCAGGTCTATGAAAGATCTGGAGAGAGAAGTGGTGGAGCTGCAGGGTTCAGCAGACTCCACAGGAGATCGAGAACAGTTTAGAGTTCTCAAAGAAAAACGATCAGCTCTGTCAGACCTGCTGGGCGTTCACGCTCAAGGTGCTCTCGTGCGGTCTCGCTTTAACAAAGTTGCCAGGATGGACGCTCCGTCCCACTTTTTCTTTGGGTTGGAGCGTAAGAGCGGACAGAGGAGGCTGATACACTCGCTGAGATCTGCTGACGGACAACTGCTGCAGGAGGACGGGGAGATTCGACAGTGCGCCTCCTCCTTCTACCAAGATCTCTACAAGACAGAGCTCCTGGAGGATCCGGAGGTGGCGCTGTCTTTTCTGGAGAACTTGCCCGGAGTGCTCGAAGGAGACAAGGAGCAGCTAGGGGCACAGCTCTCTGCACAGGAACTACAGGAGGCGCTGCAGAGTCTACAGAGCGGGAAGGCTGCCGGCATAGACGGTCTCCCTGCAGAATTTTATAAGACTTTCTGGACTATACTCGGGGAGGATGTACTGTGTGTCCTACAGGACAGCCTGGACAAGGGACGGCTGCCTCTGAGCTGCAGGAGGGCTGTCCTCACCCTCCTCCCGAAGAAAGGAGACCTGCAGGAAGTGAAGAACTGGCGTCCTGTGTCACTACTGTGTGCCGATTACAAACTGCTGTCGAAAGTCCTGGCAACGAGGCTCCGGAGAGTGATGGACCAGGTCATTCACGTAGACCAGACCTACTGTGTGCCCGGCAGGCTGATATCTGATAATATCACCTTAATTCGGGATGTTCTGGACCTCTCTGGTTCATTAGGCTCAAAGCTTGGGCTGATTTCTCTAGACCAAGAAAAAGCTTTTGACAGAGTTGAACACCTTTACCTGTGGCAGACACTGCAGGCTTTTGGCTTCAGCTCAGGTTTCATAGCTAAGATCAGGGTCTTGTACAATGACATTGAGAGTGTGCTGAAGGTTAACGGTGGTTTGGGAGCTCCTTTTAAAGTTCACAGAGGTGTCAGACAGGGCTGCTCCCTGTCAGGCATGCTCTATTCTCTGGCCTTAGAACCTTTTTTACGGAAACTGAGATCTCGCTTGTGTGGTTTTTATTTCCCTGGTTGTGATCATTGTTTTAAAATCTCTGCTTATGCCGACGATGTCATTGTTTTTATAAATAACCAACAGGACATCGAAGTTCTGAGCAAAGCTGCTCATGACTTCCAGAAAATCTCCTCTGCTAAGGTCAACTGGGAGAAGAGCGAGGCCTTGGCAGTTGGAGATGGACCTGAGAGGGAGCTGCTTTTACCAGGAGGACTAACGTGGCAGAGAGGAGGTTTTAAATACCTCGGGGTTCACCTTGGTGACGTCACCAACACCTCCAAGAACTGGGAGAATTTTATCGAAAGGGTCGAGGGTCGTTTTAACAGGTGGAGATGGATTCGTCCAAAAATGTCTTTTAAAGGTCGGATTCTTGTCATCAACAACCTGGTTTCCTCCATGCTGTGGCACCGCCTGATGTGTTTGGACCCCCCTGAGGATGTGCTCTCCAGAGTACAGGCCGCTCTGGTGGATTTCGTCTGGGACCGTCTTCACTGGGTCCCACAGAGCGTCCTCTTCCTACCCAAAGAAGAGGGGGGTCACAACCTGGTCCATGTGGCGAGTCGGAGAGCTGCTTTCAGACTCCAACACATCCAGCGTTTTTTAACAGGACCCACGGACTTAGTCTGGAGACCGGTGGCTCGCACCCTACTGGAGCGGTGCAGTGGACTAGGCCTGGCTGAGACCCTGTTTTTAATGGATCTACGGGATTTTAAGCTGAACAACTTCCCCACCTTTTATAAAGGACTTTTTAAAGTGTGGGGCCTCCTCAACAAAGAGAGGCGAGCAGGAGGAGGAGCTAACTCTCTGTTTTGGCTTTTAAAGGAACCGGTGACTCTGGGAACACGGTTCCGTGGTGTAGTGGGTCCGTCCCTGCTACAGAGACTATGCGCGGCAAAAATCCTGACACTGGGTCAAGTGGCGGAGGTTTGCGGCCCGCGGTTGGACAATGAGATCGGTCTGGCCCAGCGTCTCGAAACCAGGTCAGTCAGGGTGGTCAGTCTCCTGCTGAAGGACTGGAGGCAGCAGTTGACTGATTCTGAACTCTGTCTGATCTCGGACTACTGCAATGGACAAACGCAACCGGACTCTACAGACCCTTTCCCTGAACTCACCATCTCACCTGTTTTTAAGTGTGATGTAAACATTCTGCTGCAGATGAACAAATCCAACAATTACAATCTGTGCAGTGTAACAGGGAAGGTCATGTACTATGTGATGGTGAAGGTTTTAAACCAGAGTAGACTGAGAGACAGAGTGGACACTCCATGGAGACACCACCTGTCCCTCACAGAGGATCTAAGGCCAGAGTGGAGCTCACTCTACAAACCACCGTTAACTAAAAAAGCAGCAGACTTACAGTGGAGGGTTCTTCATGCTGCTGTAGCAGTGAACGCCTTCATCTCCATTGTCAACCCTAATGTCACAGACACTTGTCCTTTCTGTCCACAGAGAGAAACTGTCTTCCACTGTTTCTTGCACTGTGTCAGACTAACTCCTTTGTTCCACTTCCTGTCTCACTTGTTCTCGTTATTCACTGAGACTTTTTCCTCTTGTGTTTTTATTTTTGGTTTTAAATACACGAGGAAAAACAAGGGCAAATGTCAACTGCTGAACTTTTTAATTGGTCAAGCAAAACTGGCTATTTATGTTTCAAGGAGGAACAAAGTGGAAAACTCACTTGATGTTGACTGTCAGCAGATTTATGTTAGGATGTTAAAAACCAGGATAAAGACTGACTTTGTTTTCTTCCGCTCAACGAACAACATGGAAGATTTTTTAGAAACATGGGGAGTGAAAGACGTGTTGTGTTGTGTGAATGATGGAAAATTGTCTTTCTGCAACAGTCTGAGTTAAATGGAGTCTTTTTCTTTTCTTTCGTATTTTTTACTTTATTTCTCCATGGTCTAAGTTTAAGTGCAGAACACAACTAATTTTTGTTATTGTTCATGTTTCTGAGCAAATAAAGAAGTTTAAAAATCAAATCTCTCACACACACACACACAGTCTCTCTCTCTCTCTCGCACTCACACACACACAGTCTCTCTCTCTCTCACACACACACACACAGTCTCTCTCTCTCTCTCTCTCACACACACACACATACAGTCTCTCTCTCTCTCTCTCACACGTGCTCTCTCTCTCTCTCTCTCTCTCTCTCTGAGTGAATGTTGGGAGTGGGCGTGGCTGAGAGCGTGGTCAGGGTGAGTGTTTTTTCAAACTTTTCTGACTTAGTCTATCCTCTTCTTTTTGCTGCTTGGTGGTTTTTTGTTGATATTTAATTTTTCTTTTGTGACCACTGATTTTGAGTTGTTAATAGTTTATAGTTTTAAAGTAATTTGTGTTTGACGGTAGCTGCCGCCGGCGCTGCAGCCGGGCAGGTAATGGCAGCACCTGTGGTCTCCGGGCTGGAGAAACTGACTCGCCGACATGCCGTAAGACTGTGTCCGGATGTCGGCGTGTCAGTGGAGGCGTGTGGCCTGGCTGTGGGCGCAGTCGTGGGCTACAGCAGAGTAAAATCCGCCTCAAGGATGAACAGTGCTGTCGTGATTTTTTTGGACAGCACTGATAAAGTGAATGAGCTGGTTGAGAGCGGCGTGGTGGTGGACGGCTCTCTGGTGCAGGTGTTGCCTCTGGTAACACCTGCTAAAAAGATTATCATTTCAAACGCACCGCCGTTTTTGAGCAATGAGGCTCTGATGAAGGAACTGTCGCGGCACGGGAAACTCGTGTCCGCGATAAAGATGATTCCGCTGGGCTGTAAATCTGCTCTCCTGAAGCACGTCATGTCTTTCAGGAGACAGGTATTTATGATACTCAAGGACAACAGATCCGAGTTAAATCTGGCTCTGAAGTTCAGAGTAGATGATTACGATTATACAGTTCACGTCACGTCAGATTCTCTCCGGTGCTTTGGTTGCGGGGCAGAGGGACACTTGGTCCGCTCATGCCCGAGAAGAGCAGGTGATCGCCGGCCTGACGCTGCTGCTGCTGTCGCTACAGCGGAGCCGCCGCTCAGAGCCGACGGTCCCCGCGCAACACAGACACACACACCACAGACACACACACCACAGACGCAGACACACACACCACACACACAGACACACACACCACAGACACACACACCACAGACGCAGACACAGACACCACACACACAGACACACACACCACAGACGCAGACGCACACACCACACGCACAGACACCGCACACACAGACACTCACACCTGAGACACAGACACCGCACACACACACACCACAGACACACACGGAGGCACAGAGTGACGCAGCACACACACAGACAGGGGAAAGCCCAGATGGACAGAGTGTCCAGACAGAGTCCTCTGCAGCCAGAGGACAGACAGTCACCAGAGTGGCAGAGGCTGCTCTGGAGTATAACGATGACATTGTTGACGACTCAATGGGTGAAATAATGAAGTGTTCGATCAAACGAAAAAACCCTGAAACTAAAGTAACCACCAAAAAAAACAAGAAAATGTCGAAAGTTAATTCACAGGTGTCCTCTGAGGGGTCAGAGGACAACACACGGGAAGACACACTGGGTGACACATTGGAGGACACACAGGAAGACACAGTGGGTGACACACAGGAAGACACACTAGAGGACACACTGGGAGACACACAGAGCACACTGGGTGGTGAAGAAGACACTGAGGTGGGTAGTGAATACTCGTTCTCTCGTATCAGGAAGTTTCTGGCCGACACTAAAGGAGAGAAGGGAGTGATGGTGGAAGAGTTCTTCCCCGACCTAAAACTCTTCCATCAGTCGGTCAGAACTCTGATGAAAAACAGAGGAGATCTTGGTCAGCCATCTTTTATGGACACTGAGATTTTTAGATTAAAAAAGATTTTAAGTAAAATACGGATCCAGTTAGAGAAAGAGAAGAATGAATGAGTGCGTTTGTTTTTTCTTTCTTTACTTTGCTGAGTGTGTTTTTGTCTGGATGCAGCTTTTATAGAAGGATGTGTGAGTTAAAGCTGGGATCATTAAACATTAACGGTGCACGTGAAGACGTGAAGAGAGCTTCACTTTTCACGCTCATCCAGACTAAGAAGCTAAATGTTATTTTCCTCCAAGAAACGCACAGCACCTCAGACAATGAGTGTGACTGGAGGAGGGAGTGGAATGGGGAGGTGGTCTTAAGCCACAAGGACAGCAACAGTGGGGGGGTCGGGATTCTCTTTTCTAGAGATTTCACCCCCTCTTCGTACTCTGCAGATGAAATCGTCCCTGGACGACTTTTAAAAGTCACTGCAGAGTTCGAGAGGACTAAAATGGTTTTTATGAATGTATACGCTCCTGTTCTTGCAGGAGAAAGACTGGTGTTTTTAGATACTTTAAAATCGTCTCTTTTTAACTGTCATGATGACACACATCTGTTTTTAGGAGGTGATTTTAATTGTACAGTGAACCCTGCTTTAGACAGGAATCACTTGGAACCAAACGCTGCTTCAAAAAAGTGTCTGACAAAAATAATAGAGACCTTTGAGCTCTGTGACGTGTGGAGGTCGATCCACAAGAACCAGCGTCAGTACACCTGGGCTCGCTGCAGAGACAACCTGCTGTCGTTGGCCAGACTCGATCGTTTTTATTGTTATGAACACCATGTCAGTGTTTTTAAGAGTTGTTTTATCTGTCCTGTCGGTTTCTCTGACCACTCCCTTGTGCACTGTAAGGTTTTTATTAAAAACATCAAATGTAAGAGTGCATACTGGCATTTTAACACCGCACTGCTGTCAGACAACAGTTTTAGAAATGCACTCTCGTATTTTTGGTTTTATTTTAGACAAACCAAGTCCGAGTACAGCTCGTTGCAGCAGTGGTGGGACATTGGTAAAGTCAAAATCAAACAGCTCTGCTTACAGTTCACTCTAAATGTCACCAGAGACTTGACCAGGTCTATGAAAGATCTGGAGAGAGAAGTGGTGGAGCTGCAGGGTTCAGCAGACTCCACAGGAGATCGAGAACAGTTTAGAGTTCTCAAAGAAAAACGATCAGCTCTGTCAGACCTGCTGGGCGTTCACGCTCAAGGTGCTCTCGTGCGGTCTCGCTTTAACAAAGTTGCCAGGATGGACGCTCCGTCCCACTTTTTCTTTGGGTTGGAGCGTAAGAGCGGACAGAGGAGGCTGATACACTCGCTGAGATCTGCTGACGGACAACTGCTGCAGGAGGACGGGGAGATTCGACAGTGCGCCTCCTCCTTCTACCAAGATCTCTACAAGACAGAGCTTCTGGAGGGTCCGGAGGTGGCGCTGTCTTTTCTGGAGAACTTGCCCGGAGTGCTCGAAGGAGACAAGGAGCAGCTAGAGGCACAGCTCTCTGCACAGGAACTGCAGGAGGCGCTGCAGAGTCTACAGAGCGGGAAGGCTGCCGGCATAGACGGTCTCCCTGCAGAATTTTATAAGACTTTCTGGACTATACTCGGGGAGGATGTACTGTGTGTCCTACAGGACAGCCTGGACAAGGGACGGCTGCCTCTGAGCTGCAGGAGGGCTGTCCTCACCCTCCTCCCGAAGAAAGGAGACCTGCAGGAAGTGAAGAACTGGCGTCCTGTGTCACTACTGTGTGCCGATTATAAACTGCTGTCAAAAGTCCTGGCAACGAGGCTCCGGAAAGTGATGGACCAGGTCATTCACGTAGACCAGACCTACTGTGTGCCCGGCAGGCTGATATCTGATAATATCACCTTAATTCGGGATGTTCTGGACCTCTCTGGTTCATTAGGCTCAAAGCTTGGGCTGATTTCTCTAGACCAAGAAAAAGCTTTTGACAGAGTTGAACACCTTTACCTGTGGCAGACACTGCAGGCTTTTGGCTTCAGCTCAGGTTTCATAGCTAAGATCAGGGTCTTGTACAATGACATTGAGAGTGTGCTGAAGGTTAACGGTGGTTTGGGAGCTCCTTTTAAAGTTCACAGAGGTGTCAGACAGGGCTGCTCCCTGTCAGGCATGCTCTATTCTCTGGCCTTAGAACCTTTTTTACGGAAACTGAGATCTCGCTTGTGTGGTTTTTATTTCCCTGGTTGTGATCATTGTTTTAAAATCTCTGCTTATGCCGACGATGTCATTGTTTTTATAAATAACCAACAGGACATCGAAGTTCTGAGCAAAGCTGCTCATGACTTCCAGAAAATCTCCTCTGCTAAGGTCAACTGGGAGAAGAGCGAGGCCTTGGCAGTTGGAGATGGACCTGAGAGGGAGCTGCTTTTACCAGGAGGACTAACGTGGCAGAGAGGAGGTTTTAAATACCTCGGGGTTCACCTTGGTGACGTCACCAACACCTCCAAGAACTGGGAGAATTTTATCGAAAGGGTCGAGGGTCGTTTTAACAGGTGGAGATGGATTCGTCCAAAAATGTCTTTTAAAGGTCGGATTCTTGTCATCAACAACCTGGTTTCCTCCATGCTGTGGCACCGCCTGATGTGTTTGGACCCCCCTGAGGATGTGCTCTCCAGAGTACAGGCCGCTCTGGTGGATTTCGTCTGGGACCGTCTTCACTGGGTCCCACAGAGCGTCCTCTTCCTACCCAAAGAAGAGGGGGGTCACAACCTGGTCCATGTGGCGAGTCGGAGAGCTGCTTTCAGACTCCAACACATCCAGCGTTTTTTAACAGGACCCACGGACTTAGTCTGGAGACCGGTGGCTCGCACCCTACTGGAGCGGTGCAGTGGACTAGGCCTGGCTGAGACCCTGTTTTTAATGGATCTACGGGATTTTAAGCTGAACAACTTCCCCACCTTTTATAAAGGACTTTTTAAAGTGTGGGGCCTCCTCAACAAAGAGAGGCGAGCAGGAGGAGGAGCTAACTCTCTGTTTTGGCTTTTAAAGGAACCGGTGACTCTGGGAACACGGTTCCGTGGTGTAGTGGGTCCGTCCCTGCTACAGAGACTATGCGCGGCAAAAATCCTGACACTGGGTCAAGTGGCGGAGGTTTGCGGCCCGCGGTTGGACAATGAGATCGGTCTGGCCCAGCGTCTCGAAACCAGGTCAGTCAGGGTGGTCAGTCTCCTGCTGAAGGACTGGAGGCAGCAGTTGACTGATTCTGAACTCTGTCTGATCTCGGACTACTGCAATGGACAAACGCAACCGGACTCTACAGACCCTTTCCCTGAACTCACCATCTCACCTGTTTTTAAGTGTGATGTAAACATTCTGCTGCAGATGAACAAATCCAACAATTACAATCTGTGCAGTGTAACAGGGAAGGTCATGTACTATGTGATGGTGAAGGTTTTAAACCAGAGTAGACTGAGAGACAGAGTGGACACTCCATGGAGACACCACCTGTCCCTCACAGAGGATCTAAGGCCAGAGTGGAGCTCACTCTACAAACCACCGTTAACTAAAAAAGCAGCAGACTTACAGTGGAGGGTTCTTCACGCTGCTGTAGCAGTGAACGCCTTCATCTCCATTGTAAACCCTAATGTCACAGACACTTGTCCTTTCTGTCCACAGAGAGAAACTGTCTTCCACTGTTTCTTGCACTGTGTCAGACTAACTCCTTTGTTCCACTTCCTGTCTCACTTGTTCTCGTTATTCACTGAGACTTTTTCCTCTTGTGTTTTTATTTTTGGTTTTAAATACACGAGGAAAAACAAGGGCAAATGTCAACTGCTGAACTTTTTAATTGGTCAAGCAAAACTGGCTATTTATGTTTCAAGGAGGAACAAAGTGGAAAACTCACTTGATGTTGACTGTCAGCAGATTTATGTTAGGATGTTAAAAACCAGGATAAAGACTGACTTTGTTTTCTTCCGCTCAACGAACAACACGGAAGATTTTTTAGAAACATGGGGAGTGAAAGACGTGTTGTGTTGTGTGAATGATGGAAAATTGTCTTTCTGCAACAGTCTGAGTTAAATGGAGTCTTTTTCTTTTCTTTCGTATTTTTTACTTTATTTCTCCATGGTCTAAGTTTAAGTGCAGAACACAACTAATTTTTGTTATTGTTCATGTTTCTGAGCAAATAAAGAAGTTTAAAAATCAAAAAAAAAATCTCTCTCACATACACACACTGTCTCTCTCTCTCTCTCTCTCTCTCACACACACACACACAGTCTCTCTCTCTCTCTCTCACATACACACACACAGTCTCTCTCTCTCGCTCTCTCACATACACACACAGTCTCTCTCTCTCTCTCACATACACACACTGTCTCTCTCTCT
>NC_081146.1:1295000-1400000 GCF_958295425.1 Solea solea
GTGTGTGTGTGTGAGCGAGAGAGAGACTGTGTGTGTGTGAGTGAGGGAGAGAGACTGCGTGTGTGTGTGTGTGTGTGAGAGAGAGCGAGAGAGAGAGACGTGTGTGTGTGTGTGTGTGTGTGTGTGAGCGAGAGAGAGACTGTGTGTGTGTGGGTGAGGGAGAGAGAGAGAGACTGTATGAGGGGCCGTCAGGGACATTATTCAGAATTACCATTCACACACACTAGGGAAATCCTCTCACACACACAACTGAAATGTTATACTCTCATACACACATATGAAATGTTATGCTCTCATACACACATATGAAATGTTATGCTCTCACACACACAACTGAAATGTTATGCTCTCATACACACATATGAAATGCTCTCATACACACATATGAAATGCTCTCACACACACAACTGAAATGTTATGCTCTCATACACACATATGAAATGTTATGCTCTCATACACACATATGAAATGCTCTCATACACACATATGAAATGTTATGCTCTCATACACACATATGAAATGCTCTCATACACACATATGAAATGTTATACTCTCATACACACATATGAAATGCTCTCATACACACATATGGAATGCTCTCATACACACATATGAAATGTTATGCTCTCATACACACATATGAAATGCTCTCATACACACATATGAAATGTTATACTCTCATACACACATATGAAATGCTCTCATACACACATATGAAATGCTCTCATACACACATATGAAATGCTCTCATACACACATATGAAATGTTATGCTCTCATACACACATATGAAATGCTCTCATACACACATATGAAATGTTATACTCTCATACACACATATGAAATGCTCTCATACACACATATGAAATGCTCTCATACACACATATGAAATGTTATGCTCTCACACACACAACTGAAATGTTATGCTCTCATACACACATATGAAATGCTCTCATACACACATATGAAATGCTCTCATACACACATATGAAATGCTCTCATACACACATATGAAATGTTATGCTCTCATACACACATATGAAATGCTCTCACACACACAACTGAAATGTTATGCTCTCATACACACATATGAAATGCTCTCATACACACATATGAAATGCTCTCACACACACAACTGAAATGTTATGCTCTCATACACACATATGAAATGTTATGCTCTCATACACACATATGAAATGCTCTCATACACACATATGAAATGTTATGCTCTCATACACACATATGAAATGCTCTCATACACACATATGAAATGTTATACTCTCATACACACATATGAAATGCTCTCATACACACATATGGAATGCTCTCATACACACATATGAAATGCTCTCATACACACATATGAAATGCTCTCATACACACATATGAAATGCTCTCATACACACATATGGAATGCTCTCATACACACATATGAAATGCTCTCATACACACATATGAAATGTTATACTCTCATACACACATATGAAATGCTCTCATACACACATATGAAATGCTCTCATACACACATATGAAATGCTCTCACACACACAACTGAAATGTTATACTCTCATACACACATATGAAATGCTCTCATACACACATATGAAATGTTATGCTCTCATACACACATATGAAATGCTCTCATACACACATATGAAATGTTATACTCTCATACACACATATGGAATGCTCTCATACACACATATGAAATGCTCTCATACACACATATGAAATGCTCTCATACACACATATGAAATGCTCTCATACACACATATGAAATGCTCTCATACACACATATGGAATGCTCTCATACACACATATGAAATGCTCTCATACACACATATGAAATGTTATACTCTCATACACACATATGAAATGCTCTCATACACACATATGAAATGCTCTCATACACACATATGAAATGCTCTCATACACACATATGAAATGCTCTCATACACACATATGAAATGTTATGCTCTCATACACACATATGAAATGCTCTCATACACACATATGAAATGTTATACTCTCATACACACATATGAAATGCTCTCATACACACATATGAAATGCTCTCATACACACATATGAAATGTTATGCTCTCATACACACATATGAAATGTTATGCTCTCACACACACAACTGAAATGTTATGCTCTCATACACACATATGAAATGCTCTCACACACACAACTGAAATGTTATGCTCTCATACACACATATGAAATGCTCTCATACACACATATGAAATGCTCTCACACACACAACTGAAATGTTATGCTCTCATACACACATATGAAATGTTATGCTCTCATACACACATATGAAATGCTCTCATACACACATATGAAATGTTATGCTCTCATACACACATATGAAATGCTCTCATACACACATATGAAATGTTATACTCTCATACACACATATGAAATGCTCTCATACACACATATGGAATGCTCTCATACACACATATGAAATGCTCTCATACACACATATGGAATGCTCTCATACACACATATGAAATGCTCTCATACACACATATGAAATGCTCTCATACACACATATGGAATGCTCTCATACACACATATGAAATGCTCTCATACACACATATGAAATGCTCTCATACACACATATGGAATGCTCTCATACACACATATGAAATGCTCTCATACACACATATGAAATGTTATACTCTCATACACACATATGAAATGCTCTCATACACACATATGAAATGCTCTCATACACACATATGAAATGCTCTCATACACACATATGAAATGTTATGCTCTCATACACACATATGAAATGCTCTCATACACACATATGAAATGTTATACTCTCATACACACATATGAAATGCTCTCATACACACATATGAAATGCTCTCATACACACATATGAAATGTTATGCTCTCATACACACATATGAAATGCTCTCATACACACAACTGAAATGTTATGCTCTCATACACACATATGAAATGTTATGCTCTCATACACACATATGAAATGTTATGCTCTCATACACACATATGAAATGCTCTCATACACACATATGAAATGTTATGCTCTCATACACACATATGAAATGTTATGCTCTCATACACACATATGAAATGCTCTCACACACACAACTGAAATGTTATGCTCTCATACACACATATGAAATGTTATGCTCTCATACACACATATGAAATGCTCTCACACACACAACTGAAATGTTATGCTCTCATACACACATATGAAATGCTCTCATACACACATATGAAATGCTCTCACACACACAACTGAAATGTTATGCTCTCATACACACATATGAAATGTTATGCTCTCATACACACATATGAAATGCTCTCATACACACATATGAAATGTTATGCTCTCATACACACATATGAAATGCTCTCATACACACATGAAATGCTCTCACACACACAACTGAAATGTTATGCTCTCATACACACATATGAAACGCTCTCATACACACATATGAAATGTTCTCATACACACATATGAAACGCTCTCATACACACATATGAAATGTTCTCATACACACATATGAAACGCTCTCATACAAACATATGAAATGTTATGCTCTCATACACACATATGAAACGCTCTCATACACACATATGAAACCCTCTCATACACACATATGAAACGCTCTCATACACACATATGAAATGTTATGCTCTCATACACACATATGAAACGCTCTCATACACACATATGAAATGTTATGCTCTCATACACACATATGAAACGTTCTCATACACACATATGAAATGTTCTCATACACACATATGAAATGTTATGCTCTCATACACACATATGAAACGCTCTCATACACACATATGAAATGCTCTCACACACACAACTGAAATGTTATGCTCTCATACACACATATGAAATGTTATGCTCTCATACACACATATGAAATGCTCTCATACACACATATGAAATGTTATGCTCTCATACACACATATGAAATGCTCTCATACACACATATGAAATGTTATACTCTCATACACACATATGAAATGCTCTCATACACACATATGAAATGCTCTCATACACACATATGAAATGTTATGCTCTCATACACACATATGAAATGCTCTCATACACACATATGAAATGTTATGCTCTCATACACACATATGAAATGCTCTCATACACACATATGAAATGCTCTCATACACACATATGAAATGCTCTCATACACACATATGAAATGTTATGCTCTCATACACACATATGAAATGCTCTCATACACACAACTGAAATGTTATGCTCTCATACACACATATGAAATGTTATGCTCTCATACACACATATGAAATGTTATGCTCTCATACACACATATGAAATGCTCTCATACACACATATGAAATGTTATGCTCTCATACACACATATGAAATGTTATGCTCTCATACACACATATGAAATGCTCTCACACACACAACTGAAATGTTATGCTCTCATACACACATATGAAATGTTATGCTCTCATACACACATATGAAATGCTCTCACACACACAACTGAAATGTTATGCTCTCATACACACATATGAAATGCTCTCATACACACATATGAAATGCTCTCACACACACAACTGAAATGTTATGCTCTCATACACACATATGAAATGTTATGCTCTCATACACACATATGAAATGCTCTCATACACACATATGAAATGTTATGCTCTCATACACACATATGAAATGCTCTCATACACACATGAAATGCTCTCACACACACAACTGAAATGTTATGCTCTCATACACACATATGAAACGCTCTCATACACACATATGAAATGTTCTCATACACACATATGAAACGCTCTCATACACACATATGAAATGTTCTCATACACACATATGAAACGCTCTCATACAAACATATGAAATGTTATGCTCTCATACACACATATGAAACGCTCTCATACACACATATGAAACCCTCTCATACACACATATGAAACGCTCTCATACACACATATGAAATGTTATGCTCTCATACACACATATGAAACGCTCTCATACACACATATGAAATGTTATGCTCTCATACACACATATGAAACGTTCTCATACACACATATGAAATGTTCTCATACACACATATGAAATGTTATGCTCTCATACACACATATGAAACGCTCTCATACACACATATGAAATGCTCTCACACACACAACTGAAATGTTATGCTCTCATACACACATATGAAATGTTATGCTCTCATACACACATATGAAATGCTCTCATACACACATATGAAATGTTATGCTCTCATACACACATATGAAATGCTCTCATACACACATATGAAATGTTATACTCTCATACACACATATGAAATGCTCTCATACACACATATGAAATGCTCTCATACACACATATGAAATGTTATGCTCTCATACACACATATGAAATGCTCTCATACACACATATGAAATGTTATGCTCTCATACACACATATGAAATGCTCTCATACACACATATGAAATGCTCTCACACACACAACTGAAATGTTATGCTCTCATACACACATATGAAATGTTATGCTCTCATACACACATATGAAATGCTCTCATACACACATATGAAATGCTCTCATACACACATATGAAATGTTATGCTCTCATACACACATATGAAATGCTCTCATACACACATATGAAATGTTATGCTCTCATACACACATATGAAATGCTCTCATACACACATATGAAATGTTATACTCTCATACACACATATGGAATGCTCTCATACACACATATGAAATGCTCTCATACACACATATGGAATGCTCTCATACACACATATGAAATGCTCTCATACACACATATGAAATGCTCTCATACACACATATGGAATGCTCTCATACACACATATGAAATGCTCTCATACACACATATGAAATGTTATACTCTCATACACACATATGAAATGCTCTCATACACACATATGAAATGCTCTCATACACACATATGAAATGTTATGCTCTCATACACACATATGAAATGCTCTCATACACACATATGAAATGTTATACTCTCATACACACATATGAAATGCTCTCATACACACATATGAAATGCTCTCATACACACATATGAAATGTTATGCTCTCATACACACATATGAAATGTTATGCTCTCACACACACAACTGAAATGTTATGCTCTCATACACACATATGAAATGCTCTCACACACACAACTGAAATGTTATGCTCTCATACACACATATGAAATGCTCTCATACACACATATGAAATGCTCTCACACACACAACTGAAATGTTATGCTCTCATACACACATATGAAATGTTATGCTCTCATACACACATATGAAATGCTCTCATACACACATATGAAATGTTATGCTCTCATACACACATATGAAATGCTCTCATACACACATATGAAATGTTATACTCTCATACACACATATGAAATGCTCTCATACACACATATGGAATGCTCTCATACACACATATGAAATGCTCTCATACACACATATGAAATGTTATACTCTCATACACACATATGAAATGCTCTCATACACACATATGAAATGCTCTCATACACACATATGAAATGCTCTCATACACACATATGAAATGTTATGCTCTCATACACACATATGAAATGCTCTCATACACACATATGAAATGTTATACTCTCATACACACATATGAAATGCTCTCATACACACATATGAAATGCTCTCATACACACATATGAAATGTTATGCTCTCATACACACATATGAAATGCTCTCATACACACAACTGAAATGTTATGCTCTCATACACACATATGAAATGTTATGCTCTCATACACACATATGAAATGTTATGCTCTCATACACACATATGAAATGTTATGCTCTCATACACACATATGAAATGCTCTCATACACACAACTGAAATGTTATGCTCTCATACACACATATGAAATGTTATGCTCTCATACACACATATGAAATGTTATGCTCTCATACACACATATGAAATGCTCTCATACACACATATGAAATGTTATGCTCTCATACACACATATGAAATGTTATGCTCTCATACACACATATGAAATGCTCTCACACACACAACTGAAATGTTATGCTCTCATACACACATATGAAATGTTATGCTCTCATACACACATATGAAATGCTCTCACACACACAACTGAAATGTTATGCTCTCATACACACATATGAAATGCTCTCACACACACAACTGAAATGTTATGCTCTCATACACACATATGAAATGTTATGCTCTCATACACACATATGAAATGCTCTCATACACACATATGAAATGTTATGCTCTCATACACACATATGAAATGCTCTCATACACACATGAAATGCTCTCACACACACAACTGAAATGTTATGCTCTCATACACACATATGAAACGCTCTCATACACACATATGAAATGTTCTCATACACACATATGAAACGCTCTCATACACACATATGAAATGTTCTCATACACACATATGAAACGCTCTCATACAAACATATGAAATGTTATGCTCTCATACACACATATGAAACGCTCTCATACACACATATGAAACCCTCTCATACACACATATGAAACGCTCTCATACACACATATGAAATGTTATGCTCTCATACACACATATGAAACGCTCTCATACACACATATGAAATGTTATGCTCTCATACACACATATGAAACGTTCTCATACACACATATGAAATGTTCTCATACACACATATGAAATGTTATGCTCTCATACACACATATGAAACGCTCTCATACACACATATGAAATGCTCTCACACACACAACTGAAATGTTATGCTCTCATACACACATATGAAATGTTATGCTCTCATACACACATATGAAATGCTCTCATACACACATATGAAATGTTATGCTCTCATACACACATATGAAATGCTCTCATACACACATATGAAATGTTATACTCTCATACACACATATGAAATGCTCTCATACACACATATGAAATGCTCTCATACACACATATGAAATGTTATGCTCTCATACACACATATGAAATGCTCTCATACACACATATGAAATGCTCTCATACACACATATGAAATGCTCTCACACACACAACTGAAATGTTATGCTCTCATACACACATATGAAATGTTATGCTCTCATACACACATATGAAATGCTCTCATACACACATATGAAATGCTCTCATACACACATATGAAATGTTATGCTCTCATACACACATATGAAATGTTATACTCTCATACACACATATGAAATGCTCTCATACACACATATGAAATGCTCTCATACACACATATGAAATGTTATGCTCTCATACACACATATGAAATGCTCTCATACACACATATGAAATGCTCTCATACACACAACTGAAATGTTATGCTCTCATACACACATATGAAATGTTATGCTCTCATACACACATATGAAATGTTATGCTCTCATACACACATATGAAATGCTCTCATACACACATATGAAATGTTATGCTCTCATACACACATATGAAATGTTATGCTCTCATACACACATATGAAATGCTCTCACACACACAACTGAAATGTTATGCTCTCATACACACATATGAAATGCTCTCATACACACATATGAAATGCTCTCACACACACAACTGAAATGTTATGCTCTCATACACACATATGAAATGTTATGCTCTCATACACACATATGAAATGCTCTCATACACACATATGAAATGTTATGCTCTCATACACACATATGAAATGCTCTCATACACACATATGAAATGCTCTCACACACACAACTGAAATGTTATGCTCTCATACACACATATGAAACGCTCTCATACACACATATGAAATGTTCTCATACACACATATGAAATGCTCTCACACACACAACTGAAATGTTATGCTCTCATACACACATATGAAACGCTCTCATACAAACATATGAAATGTTATGCTCTCATACACACATATGAAACGCTCTCATACACACATATGAAACCCTCTCATACACACATATGAAACGCTCTCATACACACATATGAAATGTTATGCTCTCATACACACATATGAAACGCTCTCATACACACATATGAAATGTTATGCTCTCATACACACATATGAAACGTTCTCATACACACATATGAAATGTTCTCATACACACATATGAAATGTTATGCTCTCATACACACATATGAAACGCTCTCATACACACATATGAAACGCTCTCATACACACATATGAAACGCTCTCATACACACATATGAAATGTTCTCATACACACATATGAAATGTTATGCTCTCATACACACATATGAAATGCTCTCACACACATATGAAACGCTCTCATACACACATATGAAATGTTATGCTCTCATACACACATATGAAATGCTCTCATACACACATATGAAACGCTCTCATACACGCAAATGAAATGCTCTCATACACACATATGAAATGCTCTCATACACACATATGAAAAGTTATGCTCTCATACACACATATGAAATGCTCTCATACACACATATGAAAAGTTATGCTCTCATACACACATATGAAATGCTCTCATACACACATATGAAAAGTTATGCTCTCATACACACATATGAAATGCTCTCATACACACATATGAAACGCTCTCATACACACATATGAAAAGTTATGCTCTCATACACACATATGAAATGCTCTCATACACACATATGAAAAGTTATGCTCTCATACACACATATGAAATGCTCTCACACACATATGAAACGCTCTCATACACACATATGAAATGTTATGCTCTCATACACACATATGAAATGCTCTCATACACACATATGAAACGCTCTCATACACGCAAATGAAATGCTCTCATACACACATATGAAATGCTCTCATACACACATATGAAAAGTTATGCTCTCATACACACATATGAAATGCTCTCATACACACATATGAAAAGTTATGCTCTCATACACACATATGAAATGCTCTCATACACACATATGAAAAGTTATGCTCTCATACACACATATGAAATGCTCTCATACACACATATGAAAATTTATGCTCTCATACACACATATGAAATGCTCTCATACACACATATGAAAAGTTATGCTCTCATACACACATATGAAATGCTCTCATACACACATATTAAAAGTTATGCTCTCACACACACTACTGAGATTTCAGTGAAAACGGAAGGCGGCTTGGAAGAGGAAGTGCAGCGTCTTTGGAGCACAGATGTCGTCTCAGGAGCTTTCCGGTGGTCTTACAGAAGCTGGTGCCGACATGGTGGAGAGTCGACTTACAACGCTATTCCCATCTCGCGGCCAGCCACAGCCAGCTGCGTGCCCAGTCCACTGCGGTCAAGTAAGCCGTCATTCATCAACTAGCGCTGATTCTAGTTGCTGGGAGTTGGCTAACTCCCAGCATTCACCGTAAGTTCGACTGCACGGGAGCACTAAAAAACAAATGACGGCTCACTTGACCGCAGTGGACCGGGCACGCAGCTGGCTGTGACATGCTGCTGCGGCCGCGAGATGGGAAGAGCATTGTAAGTAGACTATCCACCGTGTCGGCACCTGGGGCAACGTGCGACTGTTGACCGCTTGTTGTTGCATTAGATAATGTTCGAATGGTCTCTGCCGACGCCAAAATGTTATTTAGTAAAGCGGCAGCTTCTGTTAGACCACCGGAAAGCTCCTGAGACGACATCTGTGCTCCAAAGACGCTACACTTCCTCTTCCGAGCCGCCTTCCGTTTACACTGAAATCTCAGTAGTGTGTATGAGAGTGTTTCTTTCAATAGTGTGTATGAGAGCATAACATTTCATATGTGTGTATGAGAGCATAACATTTCATATGTGTGTATGAGAGCATTTCATATGTGTGTATGAGAGCATAACATTTCAGTTGTGTGTATGAGAGCATTTCATATGTGTGTATGAGAGCATAACATTTCATATGTGTGTATGAGAGCATAACATTTCATATGTGTGTATGAGAGCATAACATTTCATATGTGTGTATGAGAGCATTATATTTCAGTTGTGTGTATGAGAGCATTATATTTCAGTTGTGTGTGTGAGAGGATTTCACTAGTGTGTGTGAATGGTAATTCTGAATAATGTCCCTGACGGCCCCTCATAAAACTGTGTGTGTTTGAGAAAAAGAGAGAGAGACTGTGTGTGTGTGTGTATGTGTGTGTGTGTATGTGTGTGTGTGTATGTGTATGTGTGTGTGTGTGTGTGTGTGTGTATGTGTATGTGTGTGTATGTGTATGTGTGTGTGTGTGTGTGTGTGTGTGTGTGTGTACCTGCAGTTTGCGTTCATGGTCTCCGTTGCACAGTGAGTTCAGAGACACTTTGAAAGTTTTCCACACTGGGTTCAGGTTGTTCATCACAGTCTGGGAGAGAGAGAGATAGAGAGAGATAGAGAGAGAGAGAGAGAGAGAGAGAGAGAGAGAGGGAGAGAGAGAGAGGGAGAGAGAGGGAGACATCACATGATCAGTAAACATGCAGTTTCTTGTTCATGTTGTTAATAAAGTTAATTTGAATTGTTTGTGTGTGTGTGTGTGTGTTCACCTCAGTTCTATAGACGAGCTGCATCGTCGCGTCATCATTCAGTCTGTAGATCTCTAGGAACGGATCTGACTTAGTGAAGAAGTCCTAGAGAAAGAGAGAGAGCGTGTGTGTGTGTGTGAGAGAGTGAAACACACACACACACACACACGTGTTACCTTATCGTCAAGTTTCCTGGCGCTGAAGGAAAGCTCGATGTAGTCGTCGTTTCCTGTCAGTTCCTCTGCTGTGATCTGACACACACACAAGAAACACACACACATACACACAAACACACACACACACTCATTAAAGTGGAACTAAACTTCTTTTTTTCTCTGTTGTTGTAAACTCCAGTTTAAATGCAGGAAGGAAGAACATGGAGACAGGAAACAGCTGGACGTGTCCTGAGAGAAGCGGATTTGACATCTGTGTCTCTGAGGACACATGAGGACATGGAGTGAGACAGGTCCTGGAGGATTTCATGTCTCAGCAGAGACTCACCGTGATGATGGTTTTCCCCACGGTTCCTCCAGGTCTGAGCAGAGCTTTGGACAGTTTCCTCTGAGAGATGATCTACACACACACACACACACACACACACACACACAGACACGCACACCCACGCACACACACACAGAGACACACACACACACACAGAATTGTCACATTAAGATCTTCTCTGTGTCTTTTTCTGTCTCAGACTGAAGACAAGTGGACATAATGTGGACATTAAGGCGTAAATCTGATGGACTGTCTTAGACTCCGCCTCCTCTCCCTCAGTAGAAACTCAGTCTTGTGTGCAGTGGGCGGAGCTAACAGCCATATTAAGGTGAATTCTCACAAAACAACATTTATGGTGAAAAGACACGTGTGTGTGTGTGTGTGTTTGTTGTCTTAGCTTAGCGCCACGTTGTGTCCCATGTGCACTGGATCTAAGACATCAGAAATGGGTGGGAAGTCACGGAAGTCATGTGACCCTGTGTGGATAAGGCTCAGGTAAGTGTGTGGGCGTGGCCTCCTTGGTCTCACCTGTCCCAGCGTGCACTCCACTGAGCCCAGGAAGTCCGCCTCCCGCAGGCCGTTGTAGCCGCTGTTGACGTCAAACAGCTCGAAGCGCAGCCTCTGCACCTCTTCAAAATAAAAGTCCAGAGTGAACACCTTGGAGTAGTTGGGGTTGACGCAGCTGCGCATCACCTCTGTGCGGTCCACCTGCAGGGGACACGCGGCAACGGGACGTCAAAGGACGGCAGGAAATGACATCAGAAGAAGACACAAACACTTTATATGAACATTGATGAAATCATTTGTCCAGGTTTTGCCTGGACCACAGTTGTCCTCAGAGGACATCATTTCTTGCTAATGAGAAGGGCATTAAAGTTGGAGCACCCCCTGAAGTGTATTACTGCCCCCTGCTGGTGTCTGTGGACATGTTGTTTTTACATATGACACACCACGGATTGTCTTATAATGTCTCCCTTTGTCTCACTTATTTTGTGTTGATATTTCTCTTTTTTGTCCCACTTGACACGGTCACATGGGACATCTGTGGACGTCCACAGAGGATCGATGTCTCCAGTCTGACAGAGTGAGGACATCTGATGACATCATCAGTGACAGAGAGGAGACGAGAATGTGGGACCAGAGGAAAAAGAGAGAAAATGAATAAAAAGGAGACGAGTTTGTGTCCATGAGGACACCTCATTTGCATATTCACCATCAAGTCCACACTAAAAATATTCAAGTGGGACAACGGAAACCAGGTCTACACACACACACACGCACGCACGCACGCACGCACGCACGCACGCACGCACGCACGCACGCACGCACGCACGCACAAACGCACACACACACACGCACACAGAGACACACACTCACACACACGCAGAGACACACACACACAGAGACACACACTCACACACACACACAGAGACACACACACATGCACACACAGACACAGAGACACACACTCACACACACGCAGAGACACACGCACTTAAAATTAAAATGTGTGTGTGTGTGTGTGTCCAGGTATTGCTGATGTTGTGGGGACCTAAAGCTGTTTGTGTGTGTGTGAGAGCCTGCAGTTATTCACTGATCACAGGTGACACCAGAGACACCAAAGACACCAGAGACACCAGAGACACCAGAGACACCAAAGACACCAGAGACACCAGTGACACCAGAGACACAAGAGACACAAGAGACACCAAAGACACCAGAGACACCAGAGACACCAAAGACACCAGAGACACCAGAGACACCAGAGACACCAAAGACACCAGAGACACAAGAGACACCAGAGACACCAAAGACACCAAATACACCAGAGACACCAGAGACACAAGAGACACCAAAGACACCAAATACACCAGAGACACCAGAGACACAAGAGACACCAAAGACACCAAATACACCAGAGACACCAGAGACACAAGAGACACCAAAGACACCAAATACACCAGAGACACCAGAGACACCAAAGACACCAGAGACACCAAAGACACCAAATACACCAGAGACACCAGAGACACCAGAGACACCAAAGACACCAAAGACACCAGAGACACCAAAGACACCAGAGACACCAAAGACACCAGAAACACCAAAGACACCAGAGACACCAGAGACACCAGAGACACCTAAGACACCAGAGACACCAAAGACACCAGAAACACCAAAGACACCAAAGACAACGGAGACACCAGAGACACCATGGTTTCATAGTTTCATAGTTTCATGGTTTCATGGTTTCATAGTTTCATAGTTTCATAGTTTTATGGTTTCATAGTTTCATGGTTTCATAGATTCATGGTTTAATCATTCACTGGGACAAACAGACAAAAACAATCACCTCAAATCACAAATGGAGACATTTAGTATGTGGTTGCCATGGTAACGTACCTCCATCCACTGTCCGTGTGACTGCATATTGAGGACAACACACGGGTCGGGTTTGGACAGAGCGTCCCGGTCTGAGATTCCCTTACAGGTGAGTCTCAGCTCCACTTTGGTGAGACATGGACTAAACAGATCCAGAGAGTCTGAGGACGACTCATAGATGTCACTCATGGTGGGGGCGGGACAGAAAGTCTGCACCAGGACACATGATTTGACAACAACATTTCAACATTAGCATTTAAGTGTTAGCCTTTCAACATTAGCATATAAGTGATAGCATTTCAACATTAGCATATAAGTGATAGCATTTAAGTGTTAGCATTTCAACTTTAGCATTTAAGTGATAGCTTTTCAATATTAGCATTTAAGGGGTAGCCTTTCAAGATTAGCATTTAAGTGTTAGCATTTCAACATCATCATCATCTTCATCATCGTCATCCTCATCATCATCTTCTTCATCATCATCGTCATCTTCATCATCTTCATCATCATTATCTTCTTCATCATCATCTTGACAATATCACCTCCACATTCACCACAGACAAATGAAATAATTACTTGTCATTTTTTCACTCCAAAATCCAAACCATCCACACCACACTTCATACCTCTGTCTCAGCTCAACCTCTACGGTCTCCCCTCCTCTCACCTTCAAAAACTACAATATATCCAGAACTCTGCTGCCCGTCTGCTCACCCACACCCGCTCCAGTGACCACATCACCCCCATCGTCAAAAAACTCCACTGGCTCCCTGTTCCTTACCGCATACAATACAAAGTTCTCCTCATCACCTACAAGTCCCTCCATAACCTGGCTCCCTCATATCTCACCGACCTCCTCCACCTACACTGTCCCACCCGCCGCCTCAGATCCGCAGACTCCAACATCCTCACTCCCCTCAGGACAAAGTGCCGAACCCTGGGGGACCGAGCCTTTGCTGCAGCCACCCCCACTCTCTGGAACTCACTCCCACAACCCATCAGGAACTCACTACAGACATTTAAATCATTACTCAAAACCCACCTGTTCAAAACTGCTACACCTAACTGTCTATTTCCCATTGTTTTATTTCAGTCCTGTCCTTTGTTTTGTTTTGTTTTTGTTTTGTGTTTGTACAGTGTCTTGGAGTGTCTAGAAAAGCGCTATATAAATTTGATGTATTATTATTATTATTATTGTTCATCATCTTCATCATCTTCATCATCTTCGTCATCATTGTCATGTGATCAGCCTGAGAAAGTTCCACTTATGGTTCAGTAAAGATGTTCTGCTGCTGAGTCTCATGTTACTTATGTGTTTTTCACTTCCTGTGCAGGAGATCGAGTTTCTCTGAAACACAGTGACCTGCTGTTTCTGCTGCTGATAGCTCTTCTGCTGCTTCTGCTGCTTCTACTGCTGCTTCTACTGCTGCTTCTGCTGCTAAATTCTATCCTTCAAAACGATTCTCGCCTAAAACAAACGACTCTCTCCAAAAAAAGCAACGCTCACTTAAAACACACAATTCTCGTCTAAAACAAACGATTCTTGCCTAAAACAGATGATTCTCAACTAAAACAAACGACTCTCTCCAAAAAAACGACTCTCACTTAAAACAAACGATTCTTGCCTAAAACAGATGATTCTCACCTAAAAAAACGACTCTCTCCAAAAAAACGACTCTCACTTAAAACACACGATTCTCACCTAAAAAAACGACTCTCTCCAAAAAAAATTACTCTCACTTAAAACACACGATTCTCACCTAAAACAGATGATTTTCAACTAAAACAAACGATTCTCATCTAAAAAAACGACTCTCGCCTAAAACACACAACTCTCGCCTAAAACAGATGATTCTCAACTAAAATAAACGACACTCGCTTCTTGCCTAAAACAAACGACTCTCCAAAGAAACGACCCTCGCTTAAAACACACGACTCTCGCCAAAACAGATGATTCTCAACTAAAACAAAAGATTCTTGCCGAAAAAACTACTCTCTCCAAAAAAAAACAAACGACTCTCGTCCAAAACAAACGATTCTCGCCTAAAAAAAGACTTGCCTAAAACACACGACTCTCGTCCAAAACATACGATTCTCGCCTAAAAAAAAGACTCTCGCCTAAAACAGATGATTCTCAACTAAAACAAATGATTCTTGCCAAAAAAAACTACTCTCTCCAAAAAATGCTCGCTTAAAACACACAATTTTAGTCTAAAACACACGATTCTCGCCTAAATCAAACAATTCTCCTCTAAAACAAGCTACTCTCGTCCAAAACAAACGATTCTCGCCTAAAACAAATGATTCTCGCCTAAAAAAAAGACTCTCGCCTAAAACACAAGACTCTCGCCTAAATCAAACAATTCTCCTCTAAAACAAGCTACTCTCGTCCAAAACAAACGATTCTCGCCTAAAACAAATGATTCTCGCCTAAAAAAAAGACTCTCGCCTAAAACACAAGACTCTCGCCTAAAACAAACGATTCTCTCCTAAAACAAATTACTCTCTCCTAAAACAAACGATTCTCGTCTAAAACAAACGATTCTCTCCTAAAACAAACAATTCTCTCCTAAAACAAATTACTCTCTCCTAAAACAAATGATTCTCGCCTAAAACAAACGATTCTCGCCTAAAACATATGATTCTCTCCTAAAACAAACGATTCTCTCCTAAAACAAACGATTCTCTCCTAAAACAAATTACTCTCTCCTAAAACAAACGATTCTCGTCTAAAACAAACGATTCTCGTCTAAAACAAACGATTCTCTCCTAAAACAAATTACTCTCTCCTAAAACAAATGATTCTCTCCTAAAACAAACGATTCTCTCCTAAAACAAATTACTCTCTCCTAAAACAAATGATTCTCGCCTAAAACAAACGATTCTCGCCTTAAACAAACGATTCTCGCCTAAAACAAACGATTCTCTCTTAAAACAAACAATTCTCGCCTGACTATGACTGAGGGAGCTTTTCTTTGTCTACAGCAACAGAACAGGAGTGGGCGGAGTCATTTACAGCCCAGCCTGAACCTGGTGCTGAGAGCTCACAGGTGCATGCTGGGAGGTGGAACATGCAACCTGGCTCCAGCTGAGGCTCCAGATCATAGAGATTATAATCCCATCAGTGGCAGCTCTGTGCTCCAATGATAGTCGTTCATTTGTGAGGAGGCGGAGCTCCACACAGACTAAACTTCACATTACAGCATTATCAACAGCCCCGCCCACTCAAACGACCACAGGTGAGTCTGATGGTTTGAATAAATGTGATGATTATTGATTATTATCTGATTATTGATGATCAATAATGACATCATTAATATTAATGAGCTTTAACATGAACGATCTGACAATGACACGCACTCACATACACACACACACACACAGTGTGTAAAATAAAGGCTCATTCCGTCATTTTATTACCTGTGCACAGGTGCAGAGAGAAGAAGAAGAATCATTAGAAAGTTTCCAGTTTCAGCTCAGACACTGAACTGACATCAGCTCCTCCTCTTCATCGTCATCATCATCATCATCACCTCCCTCCTGCTGCTGCTGCTGCTGCTGCTGTCAGAGACTCTACTCACTACTCACTGCTGCTGCTGCTGCTCACGCCTTTATAGCGGGGGAAGCCTCTCTCACACACACACACACACACACACGGAGAGAGAGAGAGAGAGAGAGAGAGAGAGAGAGAGGACAGCGGTCTGCTGCGCCCTCTGCAGGCCGAGTGTGTTAAGAGCAAGTGTTCAAATAATCATAATCTGTAAATACATTCACTCTTATATTCATGGGTTAGTTCACTCACGTCACGTGATCATCCTGTGTAACAGCTGTGTTTCATGTTCTTTATGATTATTACAGTTTAAACTGAAAAAAACGGAACACAGACGAGGCGCTGATCTTATTTTGAAAGGGCGAGTAGAGGAAGTGGAGCGTGCGCGCGCGTGTCTGACTTGACAGAGGAAACGAAAAGCAAAGAAAAAGTGGTAAATGCGGAAGTTTGCGACAAGTTTGTTCAACGGCGAAAAACAGAGCGACGAGTGAGTGAAGCGGAGAAGAAAGAGGTGAAGAAAGTGAGTTTTATTCTGTTTGTTTCAATGTTTCAACTTTAGAGGAGTTCAGAGACGTGACGTCACACCAAGACATCGCGGTTAAATACGTGTTCTTTTACTGGAAAACCACGTTTCACTGGAAAAAGAGACGTTTTTATCACACGCGCAGGCGCGCGCACACACACGCACGCACACGCGTTCTGAAGCTCTGAGCAAAACTCTAACCTCTCAAATACACAAACACTGTGTGTGTGTGTGTGTGTGTGAGTTACACACAGTTGTTTACACCTGAACAACATTTTCCCTCTCGCCTGCAGGAGGCGCCACAGCTCAAACGCGTCCCGACAACATCAGAGGCTTTTAGTGATAATGTTTAAGAACGTGTTCACGTCTTTATCTTCACTGTTAAACTGAAGTTTGTAAACCACACACACACACACACTCACTCTCCCACACACGAACACACTCACTCACTCACTCACTCTCCCACACACACACGCACACAAACACTCACTCACTCACTCTCCCACACACACACAGGAGTTGTTGATCCACTGCTGCCTCCATCACTAAGTTCTAATGTCTTATTTTGTAAAATCCGGCTTTAAAAATATTACATTTAGCCTTACTTCAGTGACACAAAGTGACCACACGAGGCAGCAGAGGACCAGCAGCTAAAATCACTGATTTTCTCTATGAGGTTTGGTGTGGGAGAGTGAGTGGTTTACAAATACGAAAGGTCCAGATAAAATCACAGCATTATCCTTTTTCTAGTTGAAAGTCAGTGATGAACCCTCAACATGTGAAACCTCCACACGTCCTACATCAGAACGTGCAGTTTGATCGGGATGATGACTTGTTTGGAGTCCCATCAGGACCGTCACAGTACTTTAACGTAGAGACGTGGTTCACAGGACTTGACACGAGACTTCCATCCATCCATCATCTCATGTTTTATCCTCCACACCCTGACCCTTGACCATCACAGGACCACACACACACACACACACACAACCAGACAAACAACCATTCACTCTCACATTCATAGAGTGACCAGTTTAAGATTGCAGACTTTTCTCACCTAAATCAAAGTTTTGATAAATATTACGGTTTTAAAACAATCACAGTTAAAGTTTATTTAATTTTTTGTGTTAAAGCTGTGGTATCTCAGATGTAAATGTGGGAGCGGCTGAAACCTCCTGACGCTCACACACCAAACATTCGCTCTCTATCATCAACCGTTCTTGGAATACGACAACTTTAACACACATCGTTTTCTCTGTTTTTCACCGGTTTTGCACAGTTAGAAACAGGTGTTGGGGAGGGGGAACAGTGAGGGGGGAGGGGCTTGTGCGTGTTTTAAAGGTGAATTCCACTGATTCTTTATTACCAGCTCAAATCCCGCAACTGACAACGTTGACTCGATTCACGATCATGGATGTTTTGTCTCTCAGGACCATCATGGCGTCTGAAGTTTACTCCCCCACGACGGCTCCCAACCCCACAACTTCCTGGTGTTTGATTCCGTCAGAACATCTGGATCAAGCACGCTTCGTGGTCAAGCTAACACAAGTGGTGAGTTTGAGGGTCCTCTTGAACCTCGTGGGACAATTTGTTTGTGGTCCTTTTTGTTGGGGTTAAGTCCTGGTTTTAGGGTTAAAGGTTCACATAAGGGGCAAGAGAATTGTGTGTGTGTGTGTGTCCGTGTGTGTGTGTGTGTAGGTGTCCGTGTGTGTGTGTGTGTGTCCGTGTGTGTAGGTGTCCGTGTGTGTAGGTGTCCGTGTGTGTAGGTGTCCGTGTGTGTCCGTCCATGTGTGTAGGTGTCCGTGTGTGTGTGTGTATGTCCGTGTGTGTGTGTGTGTGTATGTCCGTGTGTGTGTGTCCGTGTGTGTAGGTGTCCGTGTGTGTGTGTCCGTGTGTGTAGGTGTCTGTGTGTGTGTGTTTTAAGTCCTGGTTTTAGGGTTCACATAAGGGGCAAGACAATTGTGTGTGTGTGCGTGTGTGTGTGCGTGTGCGTGTGCGTGTGTGTGTGTTGACCTTCCTCATCCAGTGGGAAGTGAAAGTGTTGCAGATGTGAAGATCTGGGTCACATCTGCTGTCGTTAGCAGATCTGAGTGCTGCTGTCGCAACACTGTGTGTGTGTGTGTGTGTGTGTGTGTGTGTGTGTGTGTGTGTGTGTGTGGCTTATCACCTCATAACAAAATAGTCCTAATTAGAGCAGCAACTATTATTTTCATAATCCATTCATTTGTTGATTATTTTTCTTGTTTTTGTCCACAAACTAAAAATGAGTTTGAATGATTTCTTTGTTTTTATGGAGCAAAGGAAGTAGAAAATATTCACATTAAAGAAGCTGAAAATGACAGGGTGGTTTAATGATCGATTCATTAATATTCAAGTTGTTTATATTTAGTTTATAAATGATATAAATCAATGCAAATCAATGTTATTTGATCTTTGGTTGATCAAAGTTGCTCCCCTGGTGCTACTCAGTGTGGCCGTTCACTGCTCTTAATTCTAGGATGGGTCAAATGCAGAGAAATCCTTTTCCTAAGGGGATTATTAATAAAGTATATGTTCTATTCTATTCTATTCTATTCTTTTACTACCAAATAATGAGCTGGTCTCTATATCGATGAACAGGCTGACTGCCAAATAATGTGACTCCTCCCTCATGTGTGACTCCTCCCTCAGCTCTTCTCCTCCGTGGCCTTCCTCCTGGAGGAGGTGGTCAGCAGCTGCTCCAGCTGCTTCGCCCTGTATTTCTTTGAGTTTGTCACGTGCACAGCCTTCCTCTTCACGCTGCTGCTCCTCATCCTCCTCTCCACCTCGCTGCACGCCACCTTCGGCATCACCTGTTGGCCAAGTCTGGTAAGAGCAGGCTCTGCTTCAACAGTGTTGGGGTTCCTCTTCACCACAGTAAACCTGACTCCCCCCCTCCTCCTCCTCCTCCTCCTCCTCTGCAGGATTTCTGTTACACCGCTGCTGTGGCCGTTCTCTTCTTCGTTTCATCCATCATTTTCGCTTCAGACAACAACGGATCAACTCTGGAGAAAAGTGCTGTGGTGAGATGTTACCTCCTCTGCTAACTCCTCTCCTACCTCCTCTCCTACCTCCTCTGCTAACTCCTCTGCTAACTCCTCTGCTAACTCCTCTCCTACCTCCTCTCCTACCTCCTCTGCTAACTCCTCTGCTAACTCCTCTGCTAACTCCTCTCCTACCTCCTCTCCTACCTCCTCTGCTAACTCCTCTGCTAACTCCTCTGCTAACTCCTCTCCTACCTCCTCTGCTAACTCCTCTCCTACCTCCTCTCCTACCTCCTCTGCTACCTCCTCTGCTAACTCCTCTCCTACCTCCTCTCCTAACTCCTCTCCTAACTCCTCTCCTAACTCCTCTCCTTCCTCCTCTCCTAACTCCTCTCCTACCTCCTTGTTTCCTCCTCTGCTCACTTTCTTCCTTTCTCCTCTCCTTCCTCCTCTCCTACCTCCTTGTTTCCTCCTCTGCTCACTTTCTTCCTTTCCTTTCCTACCTCCTCGATTCCTCCTCTGCTCTCTCTCTTCCTTTCCTACCTCCTCCTTTCCTCCTCTGCTCACTCTCTTCCTTTCCTTTCCTACCTCCTCCTTTCCTCCGCTGCTCACTCTCTTCCTTTCCTTTTCTACCTCCTCGTTTCCTCCTCTGCTCACTTTCTTCCTTTCCTCTCTGTTCCTCTCCTCCTTCCTTTCACTTCATGTCCTTGCTTCCTGTCTCCTTTCTTTGCTTCCTTCTTTCCTCAACCTTATATCCTTCCCTTCCTTCCCTTTCCTCCTCTGTTCCTCTCCTCCACCTGGATGAACTTCCTGTTTGTTTTGGCTCCTCCTCCTGCAGGCGTTTGGTTTCCTGGCGACGTTGGCGTTCGTCGTGGATGTCGTCATCTTCTATAAGAGGCGTGGTTTCCCTTTCCTGAGTGGCGGGAAGGCGGAGTCGAGTAACGGCGGCCCCGTGACGGCGGAGGCTCCGGCGGAGAAGGAGAGACTCAACGCTGACGGCGAGTAAAGTTGCTCTTGTGTTTGTGCCGCGTTCAAAGGTCAGAGGTCATTTTACACACTATTCTTGACGTGACGACAGGAGGCGGAGCTTCGGCAGCAGGTGTTTTTTTTTTTGATCGATGACCTCGTGATTCAGATTTGACTTAATCATTAAACCACTGAATGGACAGATTATTCCTTTATTATTGGATCAATAACCAAGATTTAAAAAAAAAAAAAAAAGCTCCTCCCTCTCACACCACTGAAAAAAGAAACATTCATTTTGTGTCTCTGAATGCCAGGATCCACATTTACACCCAGATAATCCAGATTATTCACGTTGTCCAGACTATCCAGATTATCTAGATCATCCAGATTATTCAAATCATCCAGACTATTCAGATTATATAGATAATCCAGATTATTCAGGTCATCCAGATTACTCAGGTTGTCCAGACTATCCAGATTATCTAGATCATCCAGATCATTCTTATTAGTTTAAAGTGTGTTACTACTGTGGATGAGCGGTTACTGCGAGCGTCACACAGTGGTGAGGGATTAAGAGCGACTAAAGTGGACTAAAGATCTTATCGCGTTAATCCCTTGTGATATTTGAAGAACAGTATTTGTGAGGCTATTTCACAGAGTTTTGAACCATGAAGGTGTGATGACTCAGTGTGTCCAGCAGAGGGAGCTGAAAAACACTCGGCAGCGACGTTGATCTCAGGAGGTTTAATGATAGAAATGAATGACTTTTAAAGGGACAGTTCACCACCTTACAGAGACCACTGTGCTGTGAGTGGCGCCCCCTGCTGCTGCAGTATCTACATTACATGATCACGTCTTTATCGTGTGTGTGTGTGTGTGTGTGTGGGAGAGTGAGCGGTTTACAAACTTGAGTTTCCTGTTTGAGATCAATCTGTGATCATGTGACGTAGATATTCTCCTTGAGTCTCTGCTGGCAGCCATGTTTCCACTGAGTGTGAGCCTAGTTCTCAGCAGCAGGGGGCGCTCACAGCTCAGATTGTGTCAGTTCCTCATATCAGAATTTTGATTTTTAAAAAACCTGTTGATCAGTGTCAACTCTAACGTAACTTTGTTTCGTATTTGTTTCTAACTTTAAGTTTTTATTGTTGTTTTTTCCGGTCCTCTTTTGTTCAAACTCTACTTCCTGTTTGTAACAAACGTCGTTTATGAAGGAAATGAATGAGTGAATGTTGTGTTTTTATTGACTGTCGTTGATTTAAATGAAGAAATGAATGTAAAAGATTAAAATAATCCAGATGATTTTAACAAATGTTTCAAAATGAAAAGTAAATTCTTTTTTTTAACCCCAAATCAAGTCGCACTCGCAGCTGTAGAGGGCGCTCCAGAGTCACCAACACAACTTCCTGTCACTTTGGCCTTCAAAATAAAAGCTGCTGACTTCCAACCTTTTTTTACTACTTCTTCCCATTCAAACCTTTTCATTATTATTTTTTGATAAACTTTATTGACAATTCAATGGTAACGTTTAGTGTTTGTGTCGACGTTCTCCACGCTCAATGTTTTTGAGCAATTAGTTTTTTTTTCTTTTCTTTGTTTTTCATTTTTTTAAATTCGAAACAAAAGTGGACTGCAATTTAACAACAAACACAAATGTTTTAAGTGACTTTTTTCTTTCTGTGTTTCTTATGTATCCGTGTTTTATTTGCGTTAAAATCCTGTCGTAAACCAAGGAACCCATGAGATTAAGCAGTCAATGATGTCACCACTGAACCACAGCTCTATAATTTCATGTCATGCAGGGGTCAAAGGTCACACATGTAACAGTCTTTTGATTCTGTAAAGTTATTTTAAATTTTATATTGAAAAAAAACATGTTTATTAATCAGTGTGTCAGACAATCTAACATAAAATCAGAGTTTATATAAACGTGATGCATGTTCAGGACCAAGTACACACACACATTTAATATGAATGTGTTTGTCTTTAAAGCTGCTGCAGTTTCATTTCTAGCATCACTTTATATTCTGTCATGTCATGAATAAAGATTTTCAAGGACAAAACTACGGCGTGTGTTTGTTTACGACTATGGGAAGAATATGAAAATCATAGGATTTTAACTGAAGGTTATTTTCATAAATCTGTCAATTCATTTTCTTCATTCATTGAGTAATTGTTTAGAAATTGTGATGTTTTCAAATATGTTTGTTTTTGTCCACAAATACAAAATTATTTGATTTCTTAAAATATTCACATTTAAGAAGCTGAAAAATGTCAGAAAGTAGAAAATATTCACATTTAAAGGTGACATCGAATGCTTGTATCGCACATATATGTGAGTTATGGAGGTCTACTTACATATATTAACTTGTTTTCATGGTCATATATATGTTAGTTATGGAGGTCTACTTACATATATTAACTTGTTTTCATGGTCACATATATGTTAGTTATGGAGGTCTACTTACATATATTAGCTTGTTTTCATGGTCACATATATGTTAGTTATGGAGGTCTACTTACATATATTAACTTGTTTTCATGGTCACATATATGTTAGTTATGGAGGTCTACTTACATATATTAACTTGTTTTCATGGTCACATATATGTTAGTTATGGAGGTCTACTTACATATATTAACTTGTTTTCATGGTCACGTATATATGTTAGTTATGGAGGTCTACTTACATATATTAACTTGTTTTCATGGTCACATATATGTTAGTTATGGAGGTCTACTTACATATATTAACTTGTTTTCATGGTCACATATATGTTAGTTATGGAGGTCTACTTACATATATTAACTTGTTTTCATGGTCACGTATATATGTTAGTTATGGAGGTCTACTTACATATATTAACTTGTTTTCATGGTCACATATATGTTAGTTATGGAGGTCTACTTACATATATTAACTTGTTTTCATGGTCACGTATATATGTTAGTTATGGAGGTCTACTTACATATATTAACTTGTTTTCATGGTCACGTATATGTTAGTTATGGAGGTCTACTTACATATATTAACTTGTTTTCATGGTCACATATATGTTAGTTATGGAGGTCTACTTACATATATTAACTTGTTTTCATGGTCACATATATGTTAGTTATGGAGGTCTACTTACATATATTAACTTGTTTTCATGGTCACATATATATGTTAGTGATGGAGGTCTACTTACATATATTAACTTGTTTTCATGGTCACGTATATGTTAGTTATGGAGGTCTACTTACATATATTAACTTGTTTTCATGGTCACGTATATGTTAGTTATGGAGGTCTACTTACATATATTAACTTGTTTTCATGGTCACATATATGTTAGTTATGGAGGTCTACTTACATATATTAACTTGTTTTCATGGTCACATATATATGTTAGTGATGGAGGTCTACTTACATATATTAACTTGTTTTCATGGTCACGTATATGTTAGTTATGGAGGTCTACTTACATATATTAACTTGTTTTCATGGTCACGTATATGTTAGTTATGGAGGTCTACTTACATATATTAACTTGTTTTCATGGTCATATATATGTTAGTTATGGAGGTCTACTTACATATATTAACTTGTTTTCACGGTCACATATATGTTAGTTATGGAGGTCTACTTACATATATTAACTTGTTTTCATGGTCACGTATATGTTAGTTATGGAGGTCTACTTACATATATTAACTTGTTTTCATGGTCACATATATGTTAGTTATGGAGGTCTACTTACATATATTAACTTGTCTTCATGGTCACGTATATATGTTAGTTATGGAGGTCTACTTACATATATTAACTTGTTTTCACGGTCACATATATGTTAGTTATGGAGGTCTACTTACATATATTAACTTGTTTTCATGGTCACGTATATGTGAGTTATGGAGGTCTACTTACATATATTAACTTGTTTTCATGGTCACATATATATGTTAGTTATGGAGGTCTTCTTACATATATTAACTTGTTTTCATGGTCATATATATGTTAGTTATGGAGGTCTACTTACATATATTAACTTGTTTTCACGGTCACGTATATGTTAGTTATGGAGGTCTACTTACATATATTAACTTGTTTTCATGGTCACGTATATGTGAGTTATGGAGGTCTACTTACATATATTAACTTGTTTTCATGGTCACGTATATGTTAGTTATGGAGGTCTACTTACATATATTAACTTGTTTTCACGGTCACGTATATGTTAGTTATGGAGGTCTACTTACATATATTAACTTGTTTTCATGGTCACATATATGTTAGTTATGGAGGTCTACTTACATATATTAACTTGTTTTCATGGTCACATATATGTTAGTTATGGAGGTCTACTTACATATATTAACTTGTCTTCATGGTCACGTATATATGTTAGTTATGGAGGTCTACTTACATATATTAACTTGTTTTCACGGTCACATATATGTTAGTTATGGAGGTCTACTTACATATATTAACTTGTTTTCATGGTCACATATATATGTTAGTTATGGAGGTCTTCTTACATATATTAACTTGTTTTCATGGTCATATATATGTTAGTTATGGAGGTCTACTTACATATATTAACTTGTTTTCACGGTCACGTATATGTTAGTTATGGAGGTCTACTTACATATATTAACTTGTTTTCATGGTCACGTATATGTTAGTTATGGAGGTCTACTTACATATATTAACTTGTTTTCACGGTCACGTATATGTTAGTTATGGAGGTCTACTTACATATATTAACTTGTTTTCACGGTCACATATATGTTAGTTATGGAGGTCTACTTACATATATTAACTTGTTTTCATGGTCACGTATATGTTAGTTATGGAGGTCTACTTACATATATTAACTTGTTTTCATGGTCACATATATGTTAGTTATGGAGGTCTACTTACACATATTAACTTGTTTTCATGGTCACATATATGTTAGTTATGGAGGTCTACTTACATATATTAACTTGTTTTCACGGTCATATATATGTTAGTTATGGAGGTCTACTTACATATATTAACTTGTTTTCACGGTCACGTATATGTTAGTTATGGAGGTCTACTTACATATATTAACTTGTTTTCACGGTCACGTATATGTGAGTTATGGAGGTCTACTTACATATATTAACTTGTTTTCACGGTCACGTATATGTTAGTTATGGAGGTCTACTTACATATATTAACTTGTTTTCACGGTCACGTATATGTTAGTTATGGAGGTCTACTTACATATATTAACTTGTTTTCACGGTCACGTATATGTGAGTTATGGAGGTCTACTTACATATATTAACTTGTTTTCACGGTCACGTATATGTTAGTTATGGAGGTCTACTTACATGTATTAACTTGTTTTCACGGTCACGTATATGTGAGTTATGGAGGTCTACTTACATATATTAACTTATTTTCGTGGTCACGTATATGTTAGCTATGGAGGTCTACTTACATATATTAACTTGTTTTCGTGGTCACGTATATGTTAGTTATGGAGGTCTACTTACATATATTAACTTGTTTTCATGGTCACGTATATGTGAGTTATGGAGGTCTACTTACATATATTAACTTGTTTTCATGGTCACGTATATGTTAGTTATGGAGGTCTACTTACATATATTAACTTGTTTTCATGGTCACGTATATGTTAGTTATGGAGGTCTACTTACATATATTAACTTGTCTTCATGGTCACGTATATGTTAGTTATGGAGGTCTACTTACATATATTAACTTGTTTTCATGGTCACATATATGTTAGTTATGGAGGTCTACTTACATATATTAACTTGTTTTCATGGTCACATATATATGTTAGTTATGGAGGTCTACTTACATATATTAACTTGTTTTCATGGTCAAGTATATGTGAGTTATGGAGGTCTACTTACATATATTAACTTGTTTTCATGGTCACGTATATGTTAGTTATGGAGGTCTACTTACATATATTAACTTGTTTTCATGGTCACGTATATGTTAGTTATGGAGGTCTACTTACATATATTAACTTGTTTTCATGGTCACGTATATGTTAGTTATGGAGGTCTACTTACATATATTAACTTGTTTTCATGGTCACGTATATGTTAGTTATGGAGGTCTACTTACATATATTAACTTGTTTTCATGGTCACGTATATGTTAGTTATGGAGGTCTACTTACATATATTAACTTGTTTTCATGGTCACGTATATATGTTAGTTATGGAGGTCTACTTACATATATTAACTTGTCTTCATGGTCACGTATATGTTAGTTATGGAGGTCTACTTACATATATTAACTTGTCTTCATGGTCACATATATGTTAGTTATGGAGGTCTACTTACATATATTAACTTGTTTTCATGGTCACATATATGTTAGTTATGGAGGTCTACTTACATATATTAACTTGCTTTCATGGTCACATATGTTAGTTACGGAGGTCTACTTACATATATTAACTTGCTTTCATGGTCACATATGTTAGTTACGGAGGTCTACTTACATATATTAACTTGTTTTCATGGTCACGTATATGTGAGTTACGGAGGTCTACTTACATATATTAACTTGTTTTCATGGTCACGTATATGTTAGTTATGGAAGTCCACTTACATATATTAACTTGTCTTCATGGTCACGTATATATGTTAGTTATGGAGGTCTACTTACATATATTAACTTGTCTTCATGGTCACGTATATATGTTAGTTATGGAGGTCTACTTACATATATTAACTTGTCTTCATGGTCACGTATATGTTAGTTATGGAGGTCTACTTACATATATTAACTTGTCTTCATGGTCACATATATGTTAGTTATGGAGGTCTACTTACATATATTAACTTGTTTTCATGGTCACGTATATGTTAGTTATGGAGGTCTACTTACATATATTAACTTGTTTTCATGGTCACGTATATGTTAGTTATGGAGGTCTACTTACATATATTAACTTGTTTTCATGGTCACGTATATTTTAGTTATGGAGGTCTACTTACATATATTAACTTGTTTTCATGGTCACGTATATGTTAGTTATGGAGGTCTACTTACATATATTAACTTGTTTTCATGGTCACGTATATGTTAGTTATGGAGGTCTACTTACATATATTAACTTGTTTTCATGGTCACGTATATGTGAGTTATGGAGGTCTACTTACATATATTAACTTGTTTTCATGGTAACGTATATGTTAGTTATGGAGGTCTACTTACATATATTAACTTGTTTTCATGGTCACGTATATGTGAGTTATGGAGGTCTACTTACATATATTAACTTGTTTTCATGGTCACGTATATGTTAGTTATGGAGGTCTACTTACATATATTAACTTGTTTTCATGGTCACGTATATGTTAGTTATGGAGGTCTACTTACATATATTAACTTGTCTTCATGGTCACGTATATATGTTAGTTATGGAGGTCTACTTACATATATTAACTTGTCTTCATGGTCACGTATATGTTAGTTATGGAGGTCTACTTACATATATTAACTTGTCTTCATGGTCACATATATGTTAGTTATGGAGGTCTACTTACATATATTAACTTGTTTTCATGGTCACATATATATGTTAGTTATGGAGGTCTACTTACATATATTAACTTGTTTTCATGGTCACATGTATGTTAGTTACGGAGGTCTACTTACATATATTAACTTGTTTTCATGGTAACATGTATGTTAGTTATAGAGGTCTACTTACATATATTAACTTGTTTTCATGGTCACATATATATGTTAGTTATGGAGGTCTACTTACATATATTAACTTGTTTTCATGGTCACATATATATGTTAGTTATGGAGGTCTACTTACATATATTAACTTGTTTTCATGGTCACATATATATGTTAGTTATGGAGGTCTACTTACATATATTAACTTGTTTTCATGGTCACATATATATGTTAGTTATGGAGGTCTACTTACATATATTAACTTGTTTTCATGGTCACGTATATGTTAGTTATGGAGGTCTACTTACATATATTAACTTGTTTTCATGGTCACGTATATGTTAGTTATGGAGGTCTACTTACATATATTAACTTGTTTTCATGGTCACGTATATGTTAGTTATGGAGGTCTACTTACATATATTAACTTGTTTTCATGGTCACGTATATGTTAGTTACGGAGGTCTACTTACATATATTAACTTGTTTTCATGGTCACGTATATGTTAGTTATGGAGGTCTACTTACATATATTAACTTGTTTTCATGGTCACGTATATGTTAGTTATGGAGGTCTACTTACATATATTAACTTGTTTTCATGGTCACATATATATGTTAGTTACGGAGGTCTACTTACATATATTAACTTGTTTTCATGGTCACATATATATGTTAGTTATGGAGGTCTACTTACATATATTAACTTGTTTTCATGGTCACATATATGTTAGTTATGGAGGTCTACTTACATATATTAACTTGTTTTCATGGTCACATATATGTTAGTTATGGAGGTCTACTTACATATATTAACTTGTTTTCATGGTCACATATATGTTAGTTATGGAGGTCTACTTACATATATTAACTTGTTTTCATGGTCACATGTATGTTAGTTATAGAGGTCTACTTACATATACTAACTTGTTTTCATGGTCACGTATATATGTTAGTTATGGAGGTCTACTTACATATATTAACTTGTTTTCATGGTCACATATATATGTTACTTATGGAGGTCTACTTACATATATTAACTTGTTTTCATGGTCACATATATATGTTAGTTATGGAGGTCTACTTACATATATTAACTTGTTTTCATGGTCACATATATTTGTTAGTTATGGAGGTCTACTTACATATATTAACTTGTTTTCATGGTCACGTATATGTTAGTTATGGAGGTCTACTTACATATATTAACTTGTTTTCATGGTCACATATATGTTAGTTATGGAGGTCTACTTACATATATTAACTTGTTTTCATGGTCACATATATGTTAGTTATGGAGGTCTACTTACATATATTAACTTGTTTTCATGGTCACATATATGTTAGTTATGGAGGTCTACTTACATATACAGTATTAACTTGTTTTCATGGTCACATATATGTTAGTTATGGAGGTCTACTTACATATATTAACTTGTTTTCATGGTCACATATATATGTTAGTTATGGAGGTCTACTTACATATATTAACTTGTTTTCATGGTCACGTATATGTTAGTTATGGAGGTCTACTTACATATATTAACTTGTTTTCACGGTCACGTATATGTTAGTTATGAAGGTCTACTTACATATATTAACTTGTTTTCATGGTCACGTATATGTGAGTTATGGAGGTCTATCATCATCATTATCATCCTCCGCTTATCCGGGGCCGGGTCGCGGGGGCAGCAGTTTCAGCAAGGGACCCCAAACTTCCTTTTCCTGAGCCGCATTGACCAGCTCCGACTGAGGGATCCTGAGGCGTTCCCAGGCCAGAGTGGAGATGTAATCTCTCCACCTTGTCCTAGGTCTACCCCGAGGCCTCCTCCCAGCTGGACGTGCCTGATTTACCTCCCTCGGGAGGCGCCCAGGAGGCATCCTCACCAGATGCCCGAACCACCTCAACTGGCTCCTTTCATCGTGAAGGAGCAGCGGTTCTACTCCGAGCTCCCCCCGGATGACCGAGCTTCTCACCCTATCTCTAAGGGAAAAGCCAGCCACTCTCCTGAGGAATCCCATTTCGGCCGCTTGTACCCGCGATCTCATTCTTTCGGTCATGACCCAACCTTCATGACCATAGGTGAGGATAGGAACGAAGACTGACCGGTAGATCGAGAGCTTTGCCTTCTGGCTCAGCTCCCTTTTCGTCACAACCATGCGGTAAAGCGAATGCAGTACCGCACCAGCCGCTCCGATTCTCCGGCCCATCTCCGGCTCCCTCGTCCCCTCACTTGTGAACAAGACCCCGAGATACTTGTACTCCTTCACCTGGGGCAAGGAGTCATTCCCTACCCGGAGAAGGCAATCCACCGGCTTCCTGCTAAGAGCCATGGCCTCAGACTTAGAAGTGCTGATCCTCATCCCGACCGCTTCACACTCGGCCACGAACCGATCCAGTGAGCACTGAAGGTCGCAGGCCGACGAAGCCATGAGGACCACATCATCTGCAAAGAGCAGTGACGTGATCTCAAGCCCGCCAAACCACAACCCCTCTCCCCCACGACTACGCCTCGATATCCTGTCCATGAAAATCACAAACAGGATTGGTGATAAAGCGCAGCCCTGGCGAAGGCCAACACCCACAGGAAACAGGCCTGATTTAGTGCCGAGAACCCTAATACAGCTCATACTTTGGGCGTATAGGGATTGGATGGCCCTAAGTAGTCCCCCCCCCCCCAACTCCCGCAGCACCTCCCACAGTATCTCCCTGGGAACCCGATCATACGCCTTCTCCAGGTCCACAAAACACATGTAGACCGGATGGGCATACTCCCAGGCCCCCTCCAGGATCCCTGCAAGAGTAAAGAGCTGGTCCGTTGTTCCACGACCAGGACGGAATCCGTATTGTTCCTCTTGAATCCGTGGTTCGACTACTGGTCGAACCCTCCTTTCCAGTACCTTGGAGTAAACCTTACCAGGGAGGCTGAGAAGTGTGATGCCCCGGTAATTGGCACACACTCTCAGGTCCCCCTTTTTGAAAAGGGGGGCCACCACCCCAGTTTGCCACTCCTTCGGCATTGACCCCGACCTCCACGCAATGTTGAAGAGACGTGTCATCCAAGACAGCCCCTCCACACCCAGAGCCTTCAGCATTTCTGGGCGGATCTCATCAACCCCTGGGGCCTTGCCACTGCGGAGTTGTTTAACCACCTCAGTGACCTCCCTCAGGGAGATTGACGATGATCCCCCATCAGCCTCCCTCTCTGCCTCCACCACAGAGGGTGCAGATGTCGGATTCAGGAGTTCCTCAAAGTGTTCCTTCCACCGTCCGGTTACCTCCTCAGTCGAGGTCAACAGTGTCCCATCCTTACTGTACACAGCTTGGATGGTCCCCCGCTTTCCCCTCCTGAGGCCCCGAATGGTTTTCCAGAAACGCCTTGGTGCCGACCGATAGTCCTTCTCCATGTCCTCTCCGAACTTCTCCAATACCCGCTGCTTTGCGTCTGCCACAGCAGAGGCTGCCGCCCTTCGGGCCTGTCGATACCTTGCAACTGCCTCATCCCGGAAACACTCCTTCTTCAGTCGGACAGCTTCCCTGACCACCGGTGTCCACCACAATGTTCGAGGGTTACCGCCCCTTGAGGCACCTAAAGCCCTGGAGCCACAGCTCTCCACTACAGCTTTCACAATAGAGTCTTTGAACACTGCCACTTCAGGTTCAATGTCCCCAGCCTCCACAGGGATACAGGAAAAGCTCCGCCGGAGGTGAAAGTTGAAGGCCTCTCGGACAGGGGCATCCTCTAGACGTGACCATGTTTTCATGGTCACGTATATGTTAGTTATGGAGGTCTACTTACATATATTAACTTGTTTTTAAGGTTCAAGGTTTTTATTTGCCATTTGTGCTTAAACAGACAGTCCAGGCACATTGGAAATCTTGTGTGGGTTCTACGAGTCAGTTGTAGGAAACATAAACACACTTAAGTATAAATATAAATATAAAAGTAGACCTCAAATTAAAGTCTATACAAAGTGTAAAGTAATAATAAAAAAATGTAGAAGATGTGGAAAAATAAAAATAAAGAAATATACAGTTGTACAGCATAACAGGGGTGTATTGCACATTTCTGACATTGCACATTTATCAGGGAGGGAATATTGCACATAATTACACATGGTTAGGTGAGGTAGTGTCTGGTTATTTTACAGAGAGTTCAGTGGTTTTGATTTGCCATCAGTCTGACTGTGGCCGGGAAAAAAATGTTAAAAAAGCGAGTTCTGTGTGTTTTTATGCTGTCCGCTCTGCTGTGCCTCAGGTTGTACTTGCAGCGTTTGTGTTTGAGCAGAGTGTGAGTCTCTGGTGGAGTGAGTCTCTGATGATTCCCTCTGCTCTTTTCCTACAACGCTGCGTATACATGGAGTCCATGGTAGGAAGTTTTGTCCCAATGATCCTCTCTGCAGTCTTTATGACTCTCTGCAGGGCCTTCCTCTCTGCCTGTGTGGTGTTCCCGTACCAGACAGTGATGCCTGCGGTGAGGATGCTCTCTATCAGTCCTCTGTAGGCCAGGGTGAGAGGGCAGTGGTTCAGTCCAGCTTTCCTGAGCAGCCTGATGAAGTACATTCTTTGCTGGGCTATTTTCACTGTGGCTGTGGTGTTACAAGCCCAGCTCAGGTCAGATGTTACCTGCAGTCCCAGGAACCGTAGCTGTCTGTCCTCTCCACCTCAATCCCGCTAATGAATAGAGGCTGTAGAGGGGGGGTTTCTTCCTGAAGTCCAGGATTAATTCCCTGGTCTTGTCTGTGTTGAGGAGGAGGTCGTTCTCCTCTCCTTGGACAATGATGTTGTTGACCAGGGCCCTGTATCCTGACTCGTCTCCCCCCTTGATGAGCCCCAGGATGGTGGTGTCATCAGCGTATTTAATGATGATGGAGCTGTCCTGGGTGGAGACACAGTCATGTGTGTACAGGGTGAAGAGTTTGGGGCTGAGACAGCAGCCCTGTGGTGATCCAGTGCTGACTCTGATTTCAGCAGACACCCGTCCTCCCATCTTCACTGCCTGGGGCCTTTCGGTCAGGAAGTCCAGGATCCAGTTGCAGGTGGGAGTAGGGACTCCAAGGTCTGCCAGCTTTACGATCAGTCTGCCTGGGTGGATGGTGTTAAATGCAGAGCTGTAGTCCAGGAAGAGCATCCTGGCATACATTCTGCTGCTCTCCAGGTGTTGCAGGGTGTGGTGAAGAGCTAATGCTACCGCGTCGTCCACTGATCGGTTGGGGCGGTAGGCGAACTGGAGGGGGTCCACAGTGTCTGGAACCATGTTGTTGATGTGGGTGAGGATTAATTTTTCCAGGCACTTCATGGCGACTGGTGTGAGTGCCACCGGCCTGAAGTCATTTAGGGTGGGTGTGTCTGGTCTTTTAGGGACTGGTATGATGGTGGAGGTTTTGAAGATACGGGGGACTACAGCCTGAGATAGTGATGTGTTGAAGATATCGGTATACACACCGGCCAGTTGTTCTCCACAGGCCTTCAGTACTCTGGAAGGCACTCCGTCGGGTCCCACCGCTTTGTGGGGGTTCACCTTCTTCAGAGCCTTCAGGACCTGTGTGTGTGTCACCTGGAAGGCAGTGTCCGTGGGATCACAGGGGGTTTTTGAGGGTGAGTCTGTCACATATGGTCACACATGGTCACATATATGTTAGTTATGGAGGTCTACTTACATATATTGACTTGTTTTCATGGTCACATATATGTTAGTTATAGAGGTCTACTTACATATATTAACTTGTTTTCATGGTCACATATATATGTTAGTTATGGAGGTCTACTTACATATATTAACTTGTTTTCATGGTCACTTATATGTTAGTTATGGAGGTCTACTTACATATATTAACTTGTTTTCACGGTCACATATATGTTAGTTATGGAGGTCTACTTACATATATTAACTTGTTTTCACGGTCACATATATGTTAGTTATGGAGGTCTACTTACATATATTAACTTGTTTTCGCGGTCACATATATGTTAGTTATGGAGGTCTACTTACATATATTAACTTGTTTTCACGGTCACATATATATGTTAGTTATGGAGGTCTACTTACATATATTAACTTGTTTTCACGGTCACGTATATGTGAGTTATGGAGGTCTACTTACATATATTAACTTGTTTTCACGGTCACGTATATGTGAGTTATGGAGGTCTACTTACATATATTAACTTGTTTTCATGGTCACGTATATGTTAGTTATGGAGGTCTACTTACATATATTAACTTGTTTTCACGGTCACATATATGTTAGTTATGGAGATCTACATACATATATTAACTTGTTTTCACGGTCACGTATATGTTAGTTAAGGAGGTCTACTTACATATATTATCTTGTTTTCATGGTCACGTATATGTTAGTTATGGAGGTCTACTTACATATATTAACTTGTTTTCATGGTCACGTATATGTTAGTTATGGAGGTCTACTTACATATATTAACTTGTTTTCATGGTCACGTATATGTTAGTTATGGAGGTCTACTTACATATATTAACTTGTTTTCATGGTCACATATATGTTAGTTATGGAGGTCTACTTACACATATTAACTTGTTTTCATGGTCACATATATGTTAGTTATGGAGGTCTACTTACATATATTAACTTGTTTTCATGGTCACATATATGTTAGTTATGGAGGTCTACTTACATATATTAACTTGTTTTCATGGTCACGTATATGTGAGTTATGGAGGTCTACTTACATATATTAACTTGTTTTCATGGTAACGTATATGTTAGTTATGGAGGTCTACTTACATATATTAACTTGTTTTCATGGTCATATATGTTAGTTATGGAGGTCTACTTACATATATTAACTTGTTTTCATGGTCACATATATGTTAGTTATGGAGGTCTACTTACATATATTAACTTGTTTTCATGGTCACGTATATGTTAGTTATGGAGGTCTACTTACATATATTAACTTGTTTTCATGGTCACATATATGTTAGTTATGGAGGTCTACTTACATATATTAACTTGTTTTCACGGTCATATATATGTGAGTTATGGAGGTCTACTTACATATATTAACTTGTTTTCATGGTCACGTATATGTTACTTATGGAGGTCTACTTACATATATTAACTTGTTTTCACGGTCACGTATATGTTAGTTATGGAGGTCTACTTACATATATTAACTTGTTTTCATGGTCACGTATATGTTAGTTATGGAGGTCTACTTACATATATTAACTTGTTTTCATGGTCACGTATATGTTAGTTATGGAGGTCTACTTACATATATTAACTTGTTTTCATGGTCACGTATATGTTAGTTATGGAGGTCTACTTACATATATTAACTTGTTTTCATGGTCACATATATATGTTAGTTATGGAGGTCTACTTACACATATTAACTTGTTTTCATGGTCACATATATGTTAGTTATGGAGGTCTACTTACATATATTAACTTGTTTTCATGGTCACATATATGTTAGTTATGGAGGTCTACTTACATATATTAACTTGTTTTCATGGTCACGTATATGTTAGTTATGGAGGTCTACTTACATATATTAACTTGTTTTCATGGTCACATATATGTTAGTTATGGAGGTCTACTTACATATATTAACTTGTTTTCATGGTCACATATATGTTAGTTATGGAGGTCTACTTACATATATTAACTTGTTTTCATGGTCACATATATATGTTAGTTATGGAGGTCTACTTACATATATTAACTTGTTTTCATGGTCACGTATATGTTAGTTATGGAGGTCTACTTACATATATTAACTTGTTTTCATGGTCACATATATGTTAGTTATGGAGGTCTACTTACATATATTAACTTGTTTTCATGGTCACATATATATGTTAGTTATGGAGGTCTACTTACATATATTAACTTGTTTTCATGGTCACGTATATGTTAGTTATGGAGGTCTACTTACATATATTAACTTGTTTTCATGGTCACATATATGTTAGTTATGGAGGTCTACTTACATATATTAACTTGTTTTCATGGTCACATATACTGTATGTTAGTTATGGAGGTCTACTTACACAGCTCCCCCTCTGGCACGGTAGATGCTCTATATCTCAGCAGCTACAAAGAGAGTAGTTCTTCTTCTTCTGCGGTTGAATGTACGCAACTGTATGTGCCCAGACTAGTGCCCGCACCAGGAGGCGCTACGGTGGTGAGAGGAGTGGTGAGGTTTACTGATGACATCATCAACATGCGGAAGTGGCGATCCGCTTCGCAGAGCCCAGGAAAACAATTAAAGCTATTTTCTCAGCAGTGGCTGAAGTGTTTGTTCTGAAACTTTAGGGTTTCATAAACGAAGTAATGACGCAGATACACACACAAACAAAGCGTTAATTGAGCTGAAAAATGACAGAAAGTAGAAAATATTCACATTTAAGAAGCTAAGAAATATCAGAAAGTAGAAAATGTTCACATTTAAGAAGCAAAAAAAATTCAGAAAGTAGAAAATATTCACATTTAAGAAGCCAAAAGGTGACAGAAAGTAGAAAATATTCACATTTAAGAAGCTGAAAAATGACAGAAAGTAGAAAATATTCACATTTTAGAAGCCAAAAGGTGACAGAAAGTAGAAAATATTCACATTTAAGAAGCTGAAAAATGACAGAAAGTAGAAAATATTCACATTTAAGAAGCAAATAAAATTCAGAAAGTAGAAAATATTCACATTTAAGGAGCTGAAAAATGACAGAAATTAGAAAATATTCACATTTTAGAAGCCAAAAGGTGACAGAATGTAGAAAATATTCACATTTAAGAAGCTGAAAAATGACAGAAAGTAGAAAATATTCACATTTAAGAAGCTGAAAAATTACAGAAAGTAGAAAATATTCACATTTTAGAAGCCAAAAGGTGACAGAAAGTAGAAAATATTCACATTTAAGAAGCTGAAAAATGACAGAAAGTAGAAAATATTCACATTTAAGGAGCTGAAAAATGACAGAAATTAGAAAATATTCACATTTTAGAAGCCAAAAGGTGACAGAAAGTAGAAAATATTCACATTTAAGAAGCTGAAAAATGACAGAAAGTAGAAAATATTCACATTTAAGAAGCTGAAAAATGACAGAAAGTAGAAAATATTCACATTTAAGGAGCTGAAAAATGACAGAAATTAGAAAATATTCACATTTTAGAAGCCAAAAGGTGACAGAAAGTAGAAAATATTCACATTTAAGAAGCTGAAAACTGAGAGACAGCAGAAAATGTTCACGTTTAAGAAGCTGAAAAATGACAGAAAGTAGAAATTGTCACATTTAAGAAGCTGAAAACTGAGAGACAGCAGAAAATGTTCACGTTTAAGAAGCTGAAAAATGACAGAAAGTAGAAATTGTTCACATTTAAGAAGCTAAAAACTGAGAGAAAGCAGAAAATATTCACATTTAAGAAGCTGGAAAATGACAGAAAGTAGAAAATGTTCACATTTAAGAATCTGAAAAATAACAGAAAGTAGAAAATATTCACATTTAAGAAACTGAAAATGACAGAAAGTAGAAAATATTCACATTTAAGAAGCTGATAAATGACAGAAAGTAGAAAATGTTCACATTAAAGACTCTGAAAAATGACAGAAAGTAGATAATATTCACATTTAAGAAGGTAAAAAAACAACAGAAAGTCAAAAATATTCACATTTAAGAAGCTAAAAAATATTTATTATTGTTTGTTAATAATAATAATAATAATTATTATTAGGGTTCGAGCAACAAGGTTGCAAGAACCCTATTGAAACTGGAAGGATTATTATTATTATTATTATTATTATTATTAGGGTTCGAGCAACAAGGTTGCAAGAAACCTATTGAAACTGGAAGGATTATTAGGGTTCGAGCAACAAGGTTGCAAGAACCCTATTGAAATGCAAAAGATTATTATTATTATTATTATTATTATTCCTAAAAGTAAATCGCATTTTTGAGGCCTTTCCCATACCCCAAAACTCACAGATTTTTGTGACCGCATCAATCCTGGTGTAAATTTACGTCTGAAAGTCGTTCGGGGAAAATGCGTGGAAAATTGGAGGTGGGAGGGGCTAAAAAGTCACGCAAAAAACTTCTATTAGGTCAACTCATGTCGGGTTTAACGTACGTGAACGAAACTTGGTACACACGTTCAATAGGTGGGGACGGTCAAAAAAGTCGATGACGACTTTCCCGTGAAACCTACAGGAAGTCCGCCATCTTGGGTTGATTGGCGATTTTTTGGCGATTTTGGCGAATTCGCAGCAATGGTATTTGAACTAACTCCTCCTAGAGTTTTCGTGCGATCACCTTCAAACTTGGTGAGGTCCCTGTGGACCAGTTGAGGAGCTCACGGTATCAAAAGTTTTTTCAAATGTCGCATGGCGCACGAGATAGGGGGCGGCAAAGTTCGTGATGATTCTGATGTTTCGCATCAGAAAAACAAAACTCTTATAACTTTACGATGGAAGGTCCGATCCGAACCAAACTTGCTACCATTGATGATGGGCCATGGCTGAAGACGTCTATGAAAAAACGGTTAAGTTTGAAAACAGCGCCTCCTTGTGGTGGAAGAAAATACACACAAAAAAAGTTTTTTTACGATTTCGGGAATAACTTTTACACAGATAATCGTACCGAACTCAAAATTGGTGACAACAGTCAAAACACATGGTAGATGATGCGTGATCAATATGACGACAAATCGTTTAACGGTGTTGCCATGGCAACGACGCAAAGTCGGATTTTTGGGACAAAAAATCAAACTGCTACAACTTCGCGAATCCTGGTCCGATCTGAACCAAACTTGCTAGGATTGATGACAGTCCGGCCCTAAAGACGTCTATATGAAAATATTCAATTTCGAAAACAGCGCCCCCTGGTGACAGCAGACAATATGACAGCTGGTATTTCAATTATCTCCTCCTAGAGCTTTTGTGCGATCACCTTCAAACTTGGTGAGATCAATGTGGACGAGTTGAGCATCAAAAGTTATCAAAAGCTTTTTAAAATATTGTATGGCGTACGAGATAGGGGGCGCCAAAATTGGAGATAATAATAATTTTTCACAACAGACAATGAAACTCTTATAACTTCGCGATGGAAGGTCTGATCCCAACCAAACTTGCTCTAGTTGATGATGGTTAGTTCCTGAAGACGACTATGTTGCTGAAACGGTACATTTTGAAAACAGCGCCTCCTGATGGTGGTAGAAAATTCTAAAAAAATAAACTGTTACAACTTTGCCAATCCTGGTCCGATCTGAACCAAACTTGCTGGGATTGATGATAGTCCGGCCCTGAACACTTCTATATGAAAATATTCAATTTAAAATACAGCGCCACCTGGTGACAGCAGACAGAATTACATTTATAGTTTTTGATGCTGCTCCAACAGGGATTGTTGTATCCACTTGAAACTTAGTATGTGGGACCCCAGACCCTTCCTCAACATGTCCGTAAAAGGTCACCTCCCTACAGGAAGTGGATCGCCCGAAACAGGAAGTAAAGTCTTACATTGTCCGATTGACACGAAACTAGATATGTGAGTTACGGGACCTTCCCTGAACATGTTTCTGGAGACGAACAGGAAGTCGGCCATTTTAAACAGGAAGTGCCCTCTAACTTTGCCATACATTGTCCGATCTGCACAAAACCTTATATGTTACACCAGGGACCTGTCCTGAGCATGTCCGTAATAGGTCACCTCCCTACAGGAAGTGGAACGCCCGAAACAGGAAGTAAAGTCTTACATTGTCCGATCTGAACAAAACTTGATATGTAAGACAAGGGAAGTTCCCTGAACACGTTTACGTACACGCACTTGACCGAACAGGAAGTCTGCCATTTTAAACAGGAAGTGCCCTATAACTTTGCCATACGTTGCCCGATCCCCCCCGAAATGTGGATCGACATGCGCGGGGACGCCGCTGAAAATAACTAGTACTGAAAATAACTAGTACCGCGCGCGGTGAATGAACGGGTGAGAGCGCGAGGCACGCGGGGAGCCGTGGCACACGGCGACCCGCGTGGGTCGGCTCGAACCCGTTCAGAACCGCGCGCGGTACTAGTTATTTTTATTATTATTATTCTTATTATTCCCCCAAATGAATTGCCTTTTTGAGGCCTTTCCCATACCCCAAAACTCACAGATTTTTGTGACCGCATCAATCCTGGTGTAAATTTACGTCTGAAAAAGGTTCGGGGAATGTGCGTCGAAAATTGAATGTGGGAGGGGCCAATAAGTGCGGCGCCACCTGTCCAAATTCACCATGACCAACACAAATATCGCACATGCACGAAATTCGGTACACATGTGTAGTGGGTCAGGATGAAGAAAAAATTACATTATGACCATGATCCAAACCCAACAGGAAATCCGCCATCTTGGGTTGATTGGCCATTTTTTGGCGATTTTGGCGAATTCGCAGCAATGGTATTTGAACTAACTCCTCCTAGAGTTTTCGTGCGATCACCTTCAAACTTGGTGAGGTCCCTGTGGACCAGTTGAGGAGCTCATGGTATCAAAAGTTTTTTCAAATGTCGCACGGCGCACGAGATAGGGGGCGGCAAAGTTCGTGATGATTCTGATGTTTCGCATCAGAAAAACAAAACTCTTATAACTTTGCGATGGAAGGTCCGATCCGAACCAAACTTGCTACCATTGATGATGGGCCATGGCTGAAGACGTCTATGAAAAAACGGTGAAGTTTGAAAACAGCGCCTCCTTGTGGTGAAAGAAAATACACAAAAAAAAAGTTTTTTTACAATTTCGGGAATAACTTTTACACAGATAATCGTACCGCACTGAAAATTGGTGACAACAGTCAAAACACATGGTAGATGATGCGTGATCAATATGACAACAAATCGTTTAACGGTGTTGCCATGGCAACGACGCAAAGTCGGATTTTTGGGACAAAAAATCAAACTGCTACAACTTCGCGAATCCTGGTCCGATCCGAACCAAACTTGCTAGGATTGATGACAGTCCGGCCCTAAAGATGTCTATATGAAAATATTCAATTTCGAAAACAGCGCCCCCTGGTGACAGCAGACAATATGACAGCTTGTATTTCAATTATCTCCTCCTAGAGCTTTTGTGCGATCACCTTCAAACTTTGTGAGATCAATGTGGACGAGTTGAGCATCAAAAGTTATCAAAAGCTTTTTAAAATATTGTATGGCGTACGAGATAGGGGGCGCCAAAATTGGAGATAATAATAATTTTTTATAACAGACAATGAAACTCTTATAACTTCGCGATGGAAGGTCTGATCCCAACCAAACTTGCTATAGTTGATGATGGTTAGTTGCTGAAGACGACTATGTTGCTGAAACGGTACATTTTGAAAACAGCGCCTCCTGGTGGTGGTAGGAAATTCTAAAAAAACAAACTGTTACAACTTTGCCAATCCTGGTCCGATCTGAACCAAACTTGCAAGGATTGATGACAGTCCGGCCCTGAACACGTCTATATGAAAATATTCATTTTCAAATACAGCGCCCCCTGGTGACAGCAGACAGAATTACATTTATAGTTTTTGATGCTGCTCCAACAGGGATTGTTGTATCCACTTGAAACTTAGTATGTGGGACCCCAGACCCTTCCTCAACATGTCCGTAAAAGGTCACCTCCCTACAGGAAGTGGAACGCCCGAAACAGGAAGTAAAGTCTTACATTGTCCGATTGACACGAAACTAGATATGTGAGTTACTGGACCTTCCCTGAACATGTTTACGGAGACGCCGTTGACCGAACAGGAAGTCGGCCATTTTAAACAGGAAGTGCCCTCTAACTTTGCCGTACGTTGTCCGATCTGCACAAAACCTTATATGTGACACCAGGGACCTGTCCTGATCATGTCCGTAAAAGGTCACCTCCCTACAGGAAGTGGAACGCCCGAAACAGGAAGTAAAGTCTTACATTGTCCGATCTGAACAAAACTTGATATGTAAGACAAGGGAACTTCCCTGAACACGTTTACGGAGACGAACAGGAAGTTGGCCATTTTAAACAGGAAGTGCCCTCTAACTTTGCCGTACATTGTCCGATTTGCACGAAACCTTTTATGTGACACCAGGGACCTGTCCTGAGCATGTCTGCAATAGATGACCTCCCAACAGGAAGTGGAATGCCCGAAACAGGAAGTAAACTCTAAGATTATCCGATCTGCACAAAACTTGATATGTAAGACAAGGGAAGTTCCCTGAACACGTTTACGGACACGCACTTGACCGAACAGGAAGTCTGCCATTTTAAACAGGAAGTGCCCTATAACTTTGCGATACATTGCCCGATCCCCCTCGAAATTTGGAACGACATGCGCGGGGACGCCGCTGAAAATAACTAGTACTGAAAATAACTAGTACTGAAAATAACTAGTACCGCGCGCGGTGAATGAACGGGTGAGAGCGCGAGGCACGCGGGGAGCCGTGGCACACGGCGACCCGCGTGGGTCGGCTCGAACCCGTTCAGAACCGCGCGCGGTACTAGTTATTTTTATTATTATTATTCTTATTATTCCTTAAAGTAAATCGCCTTTTTGAAGCCTTTCCCATACCCCAAAACTCACAGATTTTTGTGACCGCATCAATCGTGGTGTAAATTTACGTCTGAAAAAGGTTCGGGGAATGTGCGTCAAAAATTGAATGTGGGAGGGGCCAATAAGTGCGGCGCCACCTGTCCAAATTCACCATGACCAACACAATTATCGCACATGCCCGAAATTCGGTACACATGTGTAGTGGGTCAGGATGAAGAAAAAATTACATTATGACCATGATCCAAACCCAACAGGAAATCCGCCATCTTGGGTTGATTGGCCATTTTTTGGCGATTTTGGCGAATTCGCAGCAATGGTATTTGAACTAACTCCTCCTAGAGTTTTCGTGCGATCACCTTCAAACTTGGTGAGGTCCCTGTGGACCAGTTGAGGAGCTCACGGTATCAAAAGTTTTTTCAAAAGTCGCACGGCGCACGAGATAGGGGGCGGCAAAGTTCGTGATGATTCTGATGTTTCGCATCAGAAAAAAAAAACTCTTATAACTTTGCGATGGAAGGTCCGATCCGAACCAAACTTGCTATGATTGATGATGGGCCATGGCTGAAGACGTCTATGAAAAAACGGTGAAGTTTGAAAACAGCGCCTCCTTGTGGTGAAAGAAAATACACAAAAAAAGAGTTTTTTTACGATTTCGGGAATAACTTTTACACAGATAATCGTACCGCACTCAAAATTGGTGACAACAGTCAAAACACATGGTAGATGATGCGTGATCAATATGACGACAAATCGTTTAACGGTGTTGCCATGGCAACGACGCAAAGTCGGATTTTTGGGACAAAAAATCAAACTGCTACAACTTCGTGAATCCTGGTCCGATCTGAACCAAACTTGCTAGGATTGATGATAGTCCGGCCCTAAAGACGTCTATATGAAAATATTAAATTTCGAAAACAGCGCCCCCTGGTGACAGCAGACAATATGACAGCTTGTATTTCAATTATCTCCTCCTAGAGCTTTTGTGCGATCACCTTCAAACTTGGTGAGATCAATGTGGACGAGTTGAGCATCAAAAGTTATCAAAAGCTTTTTAAAATATTGTATGGCGTACGAGATAGGGGGCGCCAAAATTGGAGATAATAATAATTTTTCATAACAGACAATGAAACTCTTATAACTTCGCGATGGAAGGTCTGATCCCAACCAAACTTGCTATAGTTGATGATGGTTAGTTGCTGAAGACGACTATGTTGCTGAAACGGTACATTTTGAAAACAGCGCCTCCTGGTGGTGGTAGAAAATTCTAAAAAAACAAACTGTTACAACTTTGCCAATCCTGGTCCGATCTGAACCAAACTTGCAAGGATTGATGACAGTCCGGCCCTGAACACGTCTATATGAAAATATTCATTTTCAAATACAGCGCCCCCTGGTGACAGCAGACAGAATTACATTTATAGTTTTTGATGCTGCTCCAACAGGGATTGTTGTATCCACTTGAAACTTAGTATGTGGGACCCCAGACCCTTCCTCAACATGTTCGTAAAAGGTCACCTCCCTACAGGAAGTGGAACGCCCGAAACAGGAAGTAAAGTCTTACATTGTCCGATTGACACGAAACTAGATATGTGAGTTACTGGACCTTCCCTGAACATGTTTACGGAGACGCCGTTGACCGAACAGGAAGTCGGCCATTTTAAACAGGAAGTGCCCTCTAACTTTGCCGTACGTTGTCCGATCTGCACAAAACCTTATATGTGACACCAGGGACCTGTCCTGAGCATGTCCGTAAAAGGTCACCTCCCTACAGGAAGTGGAACGCCCGAAACAGGAAGTAAAGTCTTACATTGTCCGATCTGAACAAAACTTGATATGTAAGACAAGGGAACTTCCCTGAACACGTTTACGGAGACGAACAGGAAGTTGGCGATTTTAAACAGGAAGTGCCCTCTAACTTTGCCGTACGTTGTCCGATTTGCACGAAACCTTTTATGTGACACCAGGGACCTGTCTTTAGCATGTCTGCAAGAGATGACCTCCCAACAGGAAGTGGAATGCCCGAAACAGGAAGTAAACTCTAAGATTATCCGATCTGCACAAAACTTGATATGTAAGACAAGGGAAGTTCCCTGAACACGTTTACGTACACGCACTTGACCGAACAGGAAGTCTGCCATTTTAAACAGGAAGTGCCCTATAACTTTGTCATACGTTGCCCGATCCCCCTCGAAATTTGGAACGACATGCGCAGGGACGCCGCTGAAAATAACTAGTACTGAAAATAACTAGTACTGAAAATAACTAGTACCGCGCGCGGTGAATGAACGGGTGAGAGCGCGAGGCACGCGGGGAGCCGTGGCACACGGCGACCCGCGTGGGTCGGCTCGAACCCGTTCAGAACCGCGCGCGGTACTAGTTATTTTTATTATTATTATTTGAAACATCGCAGAGGAGGTAAAAGTGTAGCTGACAGATGGTGGCGTCGCTGCTCCACCGCGTGCAGTGTTGCCAGATCAGATTGACAGTTTCCAGCCCAATCACATCGTAGAACCCGCCCAATCCAATAAAAACCAGCCCAAACCACGAAGTTGCCAGACACTCGTGTAAACCCGTAAAATCATAACACATAGACATCCAGAGCTTCATATAGCATCAAATAGCCACACATAAATGATAGATTAACAGGTTTAATGCAACCAACAAGAGCGCAGTAAATCAACCATTGGCTACACAAATTGCAAGATGAACCTCTGGCATCCTAGCGCCAGGCCCAGATTAGTAATAATAACAGCTGTACGTAAAAAGGTGCACTTTTAACCGTGTAGGCCTAATATATTTAATTATTTACATCACAAATGACCCGTATGAGGACTACTTGCAAAACAAACAAACAAAAATGCACAGAGCGCATCTCCCAGCCTCTCTTTTTCCCCTCTCTCCCTCCCTCCCTCCCCCTCTTTTCCTCCTCGCTGCTATGGGTCACCCGCTTCATATTTAGCGCGGCTACAGTGCTGAACTGACGTCACGGACCGGTACGTTGCCATGCCGATTGAATAGCCCACAACTACCTCAATTATTTATTTATTTAAACTATTTATTTATTTATTTATTTGAGAGAGAGAGAGAGAGAGAGAGAGAGAGAGAGAGAGAGCTGTTTTTACAATATTAAAAAACCCGCCGAATGTGGACAAAAGCAGCCCAAATTTTATTCACCCGCCCAATGTATTTTTTCCCCGCCTGACGTAAACAAAAGAAGCCCAATTGGGCGGAAAACCGCCCAATCTGGCAACACTGACCGCGTGTCCTCTTTCGTCACGACGACCGGACGCTGAAACATAAAGGTCAAGTGTGGCTGATCAGAGACAATCAAGTTCAAAGGATAATTTCTAAGTGATTATTGACTGCGCTTTCCAAATTAAAAGTCTTCCTTTCTGTATGTTCAGGCTAAAACACAACCCTGCAGTTTTCATAATAAAAGTCTCAGTTTCTCTTGGTAACCCTGAAGTTTTCAAAATAAAAGTCTCAGTTTCTCTTGGTAACCCTGCAGTTGCATAAAATACTTACAACATAGGTTTCTTAAAGTTTAACAGATATTTTAAAGGTTGCATCAGAAGTGTGTTGTGTTTGAGGACACAGGAAACCACAGCTTCTGTCTCACAGTGACACAACAGAGGTCACGTCACGCGCTCTTTACTCTGTGAGTGTTGTCCTGTTGTTCACATTTAAGAAGGTAAAAAATGACAGAAAGTAGAAAATATTCACATTTAAGAAGCTGAAAAATGACAGAAAGTAGAAAATATTCACAATTAAGAAGCTGAAAAATGACAGAAAGTAGAAAATATTCACATTTAAGAAGCTGAAAAATGACAGAAAGTAGAAAATATTCACATTTAAAAAGCTGAAAAATGACAGAAAGTAGAAAATATTCACATTTAAGAAGCTGAAAAATGACAGAAAGTAGAAAATATTCACATTTAAGAAGCTGAAAAATTACAGAAAGCAGAAAATATTCACATTTAAGAAGCTGAAAAATGACAGAAAGTAGAAAATGTTCACATTTAAGAAGCTGAAAAATGACAGAAAGTAAAAATATTCACATTTAAGAAGGTAAAAAATTACAGAAAGTAGAAAATATTCACATTTAAGAAGCTGAAAAATGACAGAAAGTAGAAAATATTCACATTTAAGAAGCTGAAAAATGACAGAAAGTAGAAAATATTCACAATTAAGAAGCTGAAAAATGACAGAAAGTAGAAAATATTCACATTTAAGAAGCTGAAAAATGACAGAAAGTAGAAAATATTCACATTTAAAAAGCTGAAAAATGACAGAAAGTAGAAAATATTCACATTTAAGAAGCTGAAAAATGACAGAAAGTAGAAAATATTCACATTTAAGAAGCTGAAAAATGACAGAAAGTAGAAAATATTCACATTTAAGAAGCTGAAAAATGACAGAAAGTAGAAAATATTCACATTTAAAAAGCTGAAAAATGACAGAAAGTAGAAAATATTCACAATTAAGAAGCTGAAAAATGACAGAAAGTAGAAAATATTCACATTTAAGAAGCTGAAAAATGACAGAAAGTAGAAAATATTCACATTTAAAAAGCTGAAAAATGACAGAAAGTAGAAAATATTCACATTTAAGAAGCTGAAAAATGACAGAAAGTAGAAAATATTCACATTTAAGAAGCTGAAAAATTACAGAAAGCAGAAAATATTCACATTTAAGAAGCTGAAAAATGACAGAAAGTAGAAAATGTTCACATTTAAGAAGCTGAAAAATGACAGAAAGTAAAAATATTCACATTTAAGAAGGTAAAAAATTACAGAAAGTAGAAAATATTCACATTTAAGAAACTGAAAAATGACAGAAAGTAGAAAATATTCACAATTAAGAAGCTGAAAAATGACAGAAAGTAGAAAATATTCACATTTAAGAAGCTGAAAAATGACAGAAAGTAGAAAATATTCACAATTAAGAAGCTGAAAAATGACAGAAAGTAGAAAATATTCACATTTAAGAAGCTGAAAAATGACAGAAAGTAGAAAATATTCACATTTAAAAAGCTGAAAAATGACAGAAAGTAGAAAATATTCACATTTAAGAAGCTGAAAAATGACAGAAAGTAGAAAATATTCACAATTAAGAAGCTGAAAAATGACAGAAAGTAGAAAATATTCACATTTAAGAAGCTGAAAAATGACAGAAAGTAGAAAATATTCACATTTAAAAAGCTGAAAAATGACAGAAAGTAGAAAATATTCACATTTAAGAAGCTGAAAAATGACAGAAAGTAGAAAATATTCACATTTAAGAAGCTGAAAAATTACAGAAAGCAGAAAATATTCACATTTAAGAAGCTGAAAAATGACAGAAAGTAGAAAATGTTCACATTTAAGAAGCTGAAAAATGACAGAAAGTAAAAATATTCACATTTAAGAAGGTAAAAAATTACAGAAAGTAGAAAATATTCACATTTAAGAAGCTGAAAAATGACAGAAAGTAGAAAATATTCACATTTAAGAAACCGAAAATGACAGAAAGTAGAAAATGTTCACATTTAAGAAACCGAAAATGACAGAAAGTAGAAAATATTCACATTTAAGAAACTGAAAAATGACAGAAAGTAGAAAATGTTCACATTTAAGAAGCTGAAAAATTACAGAAAGCAGAAAATATTCACATTTAAGAAGCTGAAAAATGACAGAAAGTAAAAATATTCACATTTAAGAAGGTAAAAAATTACAGAAAGTAGAAAATATTCACTTTTAAGAAGCTGAAAAATGACAGAAAGAAGAAAATATTCACATTTAAGAAGCTGAAAAATGACAGAAAGTAGAAAATGTTCACATTTAAGAAGCTGAAAAATGACAGAAAGTAGAAAATGTTCACATTTAAGAAGCTGAAAAATGACAGAAAGTAGAAAATATTCACATTTAAGAAGCTGAAAAATTACAGAAAGCAGAAAATATTCACATTTAAGAAGCTGAAAAATGACAGAAAGTAGAAAATGTTCACATTTAAGAAGCTGAAAAATGACAGAAAGTAAAAATATTCACATTTAAGAAGGTAAAAAATTACAGAAAGTAGAAAATATTCACATTTAAGAAGCTGAAAAATGACAGAAAGTAGAAAATATTCACATTTAAGAAACCGAAAATGACAGAAAGTAGAAAATGTTCACATTTAAGAAACCGAAAATGACAGAAAGTAGAAAATATTCACATTTAAGAAACTGAAAAATGACAGAAAGCAGAAAATATTCACATTTAAGAAGCTGAAAAATGACAGAAAGTAAAAATATTCACATTTAAGAAGCTGAAAAATTACAGAAAGCAGAAAATATTCACATTTAAGAAGCTGAAAAATGACAGAAAGTAAAAATATTCACATTTAAGAAGGTAAAAAATTACAGAAAGTAGAAAATATTCACATTTAAGAAGCTGAAAAATGACAGAAAGAAGAAAATATTCACATTTAAGAAGCTGAAAAATGACAGAAAGTAGAAAATGTTCACATTTAAGAAGCTGAAAAATGACAGAAAGTAGAAAATGTTCACATTTAAGAAGCTGAAAAATGACAGAAAGCAGAAAATATTCACATTTAAGAAGCTGAAAAATGACAGAAAGTAGAAAATATTCACATTTAAGAAGCTAAAAAATGACAGAAAGTAGAAAATGTTCACATTTAAGAAGCTGATAAATGACAGAAAGTAGAAAATGTTCACATTAAAGACTCTGAAAAATGACAGAAAGTAGATAATATTCACATTTAAGAAGCTGAAAAATATTTATTATTGTTTGTTAATAATAATAATAATTATTATTATTTGAAACATCGCAGAGGAGGTAAAAGTGTAGCTGACAGATGGTGGTGGCGTCGCTGCTCCACCGCGTGTCCTCTTTCGTCATGACGACCGGACGCTGAAACATAAAGGTCAAGTGTGGCTGATCAGAGACAATCAAGTTCAGAGGATAATTTCTAAGTGATTATTGACTGCGCTTTCCAAATTAAAAGACTTCCTTTCTGTATATTCAGGCTAAAACACAACCCTGCAGTTTCCATAATAAAAGTCTCAGTTTCTCTTGGTAACCCTGCAGTTGTATAAAATACTTACAACATAGGTTTCTTAAAGTTTTACAGATATTTTAAAGGTTGCATCAGAAGTGTGTTGTGTTTGAGGACACAGGAAACCACAGCTTCTGTGTCACAGTGACACAACAGAGGTCACGTCACGCGCTCTTTACTCTGTGAGTGTTGTCCTGTTGTTCCAGTCTTTAACCCTCATCACACTCAGCTTGAATTCAAGGTCAAGTCCACTTTGTCTGGGACAAACCAGACAATAACAGACCAGAAACACGTGGACATTTTGTTATAGTGTCGTCTTTGTCTCGTGAAGACACACACACACAGAGAAGTGAGGCTGAGGACACTGTCACACGACGACCCCGACCACAGGGAGGTGTGAAACATGTCCACTGTGAGACACGTCCACTGTGAAACATGTCCACTGTGAAACATGTCCACTGTGAAAAACATGTCCACTGCGAGACACGTGTCCACTGTGAAACATGTCCACTGTGAGAAACATGTCCACTGTGAGAGATAATTATATCAGTATCATGAGTTACCGTGAGATCGCTGTCCCCTTGTGGACATGTCCTCATGTCACACGTTTGTTTGCTGCTGAGCTGCTGCTGCTTTTCTGCAGTCACATGTTCTGCACACAAACACACACACATAACAGTTTACAACACACACACACAACAGTTAACAACACACACACACGACAGTTAACAACACACAAAACAACAACACACACACACACAGACACACACATAAAAAAACACACATAACAGTTAACAACACACACACACAACAGTTAACAACACACAAAACAACAACACACACACACACAGACACACACATAAAAAAACACACATAACAGTTAACAACACACACACACAACAGTTTACAACACACACACACAACAGTTTACAACACACACAACAGTTAACACACATCATCTTTATCACAGACGATATCGGTGTCTCATAAAAATAAAAATCTGATCTGATATTGATTCACGAAGTCTTCAGTTTGATCTATTTCCTGTTTGTGCAAATCTCATGAGACTACCCTAATCACGTGAGACTTGACTGCCACAGTCAGTTATAGTAACAGTGTGTAACAGAAGGACATGTTTGACCTGTGGACGACAGTCACTGTGACAACAATGATGAGGACAGTGTGGAGGGCGAGCAGCGGCAGGTGGACCATGGTCAGGACACTCAAGTCACTTCCTGTGGCGACCACGTCCACGTGCAGAGAGTACGGCGGAGAGTGGGACGTCTTCGACCCACAGGTATAGTTCCCAGAATCCCCTGCTGTCAGAGCGCTGAGCTTGAGGGTGGGGCCAGTCTCTAAGAGGGTGTGGCCATCTCTGAACCAGGTGATGTTGAGTTGGTGGGTGGAGCAGCGTGACGTGCAGAGCAGTGTGATGTTCTGACCTTCTGACCTCACGCCGTCATCACTGGAGCTCTCGATCCTCAGCTCAGTCTCGTCTGAAGACAGTTGGAGTTTAAGTTTGAGGATTAACATGAAATGTTTGCTTCATAATCAGATGATGAAGATCTTACCAACGACTGAGACTGTCACTCCGGTTTTCTTGGTAAAATGTCCAGACACATCAACCGCTTCCATCCTGAAGCGAAACGTGGCGTTGTCTTCCTCACGGACGTCTCTGATCTGTAGAGTACAGTTTGTCCTCTTGTCTCCCAGGTACAGGAAGCGAGGGTCGTTTGTCTTTGACTCGCTGTCGTACACAGTCGGAGTTGGACTCTGACAGATCAGATGGTTCTTACACCACACGACTCTGACGATCTGGTGCGGAACCTCTTGTTCATCCTCAACAAAGATGATGGCTGGTTTGAAGGAGCAGGGGAGCGTGACACTCGAACCCTTCACAGCACAAACATAATGTGGATGCGTCACCGTCTGAGCAGCAACACCTGGAGAAACACCAACACCACCAGGTTTTTTAAAAGTTCCTCGTCTTTGTTTGTGGACGTGTCCACGTCTTACCTGCCAGCAGGAAGACAAGTCCCCCAAACGTCCTTTTGTCCCCGGCCTTCATCGTGAACATGATGTGAAGAGTGAGACGTGTCTTCAGCTCACTTTGTCACTTCCTCTTTCTTTGTCTAAACCTCCATGTGTGATGTCACACACACACACACACACACACACACACACACATACACAACTTGTTTTTATGTCTTAGTGAGGACACATCATTGACATAATGCATTCTCTAACCTCTTACCCTAAAACCAGGTCTTAACTCTGAAAAAGCAGCATTTTGTCTGTGTGGTCCAAACAAAATGTCCCCACAAAGATATAAATACGATAACAACACACACACACACATGTTTGTTCATTTGTCCTCATAAACCTGTAAACCTGGCAAATACTTCATATTACAAAAAACTAACACTAATAAAAACCATCAAACCTGCTCTAAAAACTAAAACCAAAAGTGAAATTTAAAAACTAATTATAAATAGTATATCACAATTATTTTCCTGATCAGTTCATCTCCATTGATCAGTGTTTGTTTCAGAATTAAATGAATGTGTTAAAAAGTAATTTATCGATTTAAAGGACAGAGACTCCGCCCACCTGCTCCTCATGTGATGCTCTAACAAATCCAGGCGCCGCTGACGTCGGGTGTGTGCGTCTCAAAAACCTCTCGTCCAATCAGACGGCTGCACGGCTCACTGTCTGCTCCCTGAGATGTGTTCAAGGACTCATGGTTCCACCACGACGGACACATGAGGAGGTAGAAGAGGACGGGGAGGGGATGAAGGCGTCCTCCTCACAGTGACTCAGCAGGTCTGCAGGTCTATAAAGAGACGCAGAGTCTCACTCTGTCACCACAGAGACGATGGCCTGGCTGCTCTGCTTCACCTGTGTCCTGCTCTGTGGCCCAGAGCTGCTGCTGGGGAAACCCTCAGGTAAACACACCTGAACACACCTGAACACACCAGAACACACACCTACACACACACACCTGAACACACCTGAACACTCACCTGAACACTCACCCGAACACTCACCTGAACACTCACCTGACACACAACTGAACACTCACCCGAACACACACCTGAACACTCACCTGAACACCCACACCTGAACACACCTGAACACTCACCTGAACACACACCTGAACACACCTGAACACTCACCTGAACACTCACCTGAACACAGAACTGAACACACACCTGAACACACAGCTTAGCACACACCCACCTGAACACACTTGAACACACACACCTACACACACTTGAACACACCTGACCACACACACCTGAACACACAACTGAACACACACCTGAACACACGACTTAGCACACACCCACCTGAACACACCTGAACACTCACCTGAACACACACCTGACCACACACACCTGAACACACAACTGAACACACACCTGAACACACGACTTAGCACACACCCACCTGAACACACCTGAACACTCACCTGAACACACACCTGACCACACACACCTGAGCACACAACTGAACATACACCTGAAGTTTGATTGTTGATTCTGTCATTCAGAATACCGGCTGGAGTCAGAGACCCTGAGTCAGTGTGAGTCACTGAGGGGCGTGGCTGTTGCCAAGCAACAAGATGTCGTCCCTCAGTGTTCAGAGGACGGCAGGTTCAGGTACTACTCTCACCTTTGTGTCTCTGTTTCCAACTGACGGTGTCAGTGAACGTACCGCAGTTGTAATGACAGTGTGTGTGTGTGTGTGTGTGCAGGCCCGTGCAGTGCAGTGGGCGGGGTCAGCAGCAGTGCTGGTGTGTGGACGCTGAAGGTCATGAAATCCTAGGAAGTCGAACCAACGGCTCCGCTCTTCACTGTGAGACATTTGTTTGTTTCAGGTCACATGACGTTTACTTCCTGTTTGCTCCTGGTGCAGTTCAGTGGTATATGGTGTTTTCAGAGGGCTGTGGTGCCTCTGTGGTGCCTCTGTGGTGCCTCTGTGGTGCCCCTGTGGTGCCTCTGTGGTGCCTCTGTGGTGCCCCTGTGGTGCCTCTGTGGTGCCCCTGTGGTGCCTCTGTGGTGCCTCTGTGGTGCCTCTGTGGTGCCTCTGTGGTGCCCCTGTGGTGCCTCTGTGGTGTCTCTGTGGTGCCTCTGTGGTGCCCCTGTGGTGCCTCTGTGGTGTCTCTGTGGTGCCTCTGTGGACATTTTACTCAGTGATCATATGGATACATGCAAGTGAGGTGAAGTGAAATGAGCCCGCGGGCACCACGTTGGTGACCACTGCTGTAGGTGATGAATATTCCTCCTCTCTCTCTCTCTCTCTCTCTCTCTCCCTCTGTCTCTCTCGCTCTGTCTCTCTCTGTGTCTGTCTCTCTCTCTCTCTCTCTCTGTCCGTCTGTCTCTGTCCTCAGGTCTGTCCCCCTGTCAGCTGCAGTCTCTCCTGCATTGTTCTCCTTCAGGCCTCTTTGAAGCAGTTCAGTGTGACTCCAGCAGGGGGCAGTGCTGGTGTGTGGATCAGGACGGCATGGAGCTCTACGGGACCAGACAGCGCGGCAGACCTCAGCGCTGTGAGTCCAGTTCAGGGTTTTTTTCTCTCTGGACATTGGTGTGGGAGAGTGAGTGTTTCCTGACCTTTGACCTGCAGGTCCTGGCAGCTGTGAGGTGAGAGGGAGGCGGCTCCTCCACGGCGTCGGCTCTGCGTCTCCTCCTCAGTGTGACAGAGACGGAAGCTTCCTGCCCGTTCAGTGCAAACTCATCAACATGACGGACAGAAGAGAAGTGGACCTGCTGCACACCTTCAACAGGTACACACACACACATACACATACACACACACGCACACACACACTAACTATCAACAGTCACTGAGTGTGTGTGTGTGTGTTTTCAGGTTCCCAGAATCCTTTGAGACGTTCAGTAGTTTCAGGAAGAATTTCCCGCTGGTTTCCTCATACTGTTACTGTTCTGACAGCAGGGGGCGAGAGCTGGACAACACAGGTACACACACACACACACACACACACACACACGATCAGTCACATGACAGTGATGATGATGCACTTCCTGTCCAGGTGTGGAGCTCCTCTTGTCAGAGGTGGACGACTCTGTGTCCCTCAGTCTTGGCTCTGTTCGCTCCTGGGATCAGACCCACATCTACAGAGTCCTGCAGAGGAGGATGCTGGGAGTTCGCCTCGTCCTCAGCGGCGTCTTCAGATGTAAACACCTCTAGATTCACTTCAAACTTCGTATCAGTAGACTTAAACTGGTTTAAACTCGTATCAGTAGACTTAAACTGGTTTAAACTCGTATCAGTAGACTTAAACTGGTTTAAACTCGTATCAGTAGACTTAAACTGGTTTAAACTCGTATCAGTAGACTTAAACTGGTTTAAACTCGTATCAGTAGACTTAAACTGGTTTAAACTAGTATCAGTAGACTTAAACTGGTTTAAACTCGTATCAGTAGACTTAAACTGGTTTAAACTAGTATTAGTAGACTTAAACTGGTTTAAACTCGTATCAGTAGACTTAAACTGGTTTAAACTCGTATCAGTAGACTTAAACTGGTTTAAACTAGTATTAGTAGACTTAAACTGGTTTAAACTCGTATCAGTAGACTTAAACTGGTTTAAACTCGTATCAGTAGACTAAAACTGGTTTAAACTAGTATTAGTAGACTTAAACTGGTTTAAACTAGTTTCAGTAGACTTAAACTGGTTTAAACTCGTATCAGTAGACTTAAACTGGTTTAAACTCGTATCAGTAGACTTAAACTGGTTTAAACTCGTATCAGTAGACTTAAACTGGTTTAAACTAGTATCAGTAGACTTAAACTGGTTTAAACTTGTATCAGTAGACTTAAACTGGTTTAAACTCGTATCAGTAGACTTAAACTGGTTTAAACTCGTATCAGTAGACTTAAACTGGTTCAAACTAGTTTCAGTAGACTTAAACTGGTTTAAACTCGTATCAGTAGACTTAAACTGGTTTAAACTCGTATCAGTAGACTTAAACTGGTTTAAACTAGTATTAGTAGACTTAAACTGGTTTAAACTCGTATCAGTAGACTTAAACTGGTTTAAACTAGTATTAGTAGACTTAAACTCGTATCAGTAGACTTAAACTGGTTTAAACTCGTATCAGTAGACTTAAACTGGTTTAAACTAGTATTAGTAGACTTAAACTGGTTTAAACTCGTATCAGTAGACTTAAACTGGTTTAAACTAGTATTAGTAGACTTAAACTGGTTTAAACTAGTATTAGTAGACTTAAACTGGTTTAAACTCGTATCAGTAGACTTAAACTGGTTTAAACTCGTATCAGTAGACTTAAACTGGTTTAAACTAGTATTAGTAGACTTAAACTGGTTTAAACTAGTTTCAGTAGACTTAAACTGGTTTAAACTCGTATCAGTAGACTTAAACTGGTTTAAACTCGTATCAGTAGACTTAAACTGGTTTAAACTAATATAAGTAGACTTAAACTGGTTTAAACTCGTATCAGTAGACTTAAACTGGTTTAAACTAGTATTAGTAGACTTAAACTGGTTTAAACTAGTTTCAGTAGACTTAAACTGGTTTAAACTCGTATCAGTAGACTTAAACTGGTTTAAACTCGTATCAGTAGACTTAAACTGGTTTAAACTAATATAAGTAGACTTAAACTGGTTTAAACTCGTATCAGTAGACTTAAACTGGTTTAAACTAGTATAAGTAGACATTAACTGGTTTAAACTCGTATCAGTAGACTTAAACTGGTTTAAACTAGTATTAGTAGACTTAAACTGGTTTAAACTAGTATAAGTAGACATTAACTGGTTTAAACTCGTATCAGTAGACTTAAACTGGTTTAAACTCGTATCAGTAGACTTAAACTGGTTTAAACTCGTATCAGTAGACTTAAACTGGTTTAAACTCGTATCAGTAGACTTAAACTGGTTTAAACTAGTATTAGTAGACTTAAACTGGTTTAAACTCGTATCAGTAGACTTAAACTGGTTTAAACTCGTATCAGTAGACTAAAACTGGTTTAAACTAGTATGAGTAGACTTAAACTGGTTTAAACTAGTTTCAGTAGACTTAAACTGGTTTAAACTCGTATCAGTAGACTTAAACTGGTTTAAACTAGTATCAGTAGACTTAAACTGGTTTAAACTTGTATCAGTAGACTTAAACTGGTTTAAACTCGTATCAGTAGACTTAAACTGGTTTAAACTCGTATCAGTAGACTTAAACTGGTTCAAACTAGTTTCAGTAGACTTAAACTGGTTTAAACTCGTATCAGTAGACTTAAACTGGTTTAAACTAGTATCAGTAGACTTAAACTGGTTTAAACTAGTTTCAGTAGACTTAAACTGGTTAAAACTAGTATTAGTAGATTCAAACTGGTTCAGTGTGTAATGTAAAGTGTGTATTTCATGTCAGGTCCCTCCCCCTGTGAGGTGGAGCGGGAGGCGGGGTCAGCAGCGTCCTCTGTTTTTGTCCTGTCATGTGAGAGCGGAGGAGCTTTCAGTTCCAGGCAGTGCCAGCAGGGGGGGCAGTGCTGGTGTGTGGACCCGACAGGAAGAGAAGTTCCTGGAAGTCGACAGTTTGGAGACTCTTTGATCTGCAGTGAGTTTTCTGGAACCTTCTGTCATCATTCATCACTTCATCTGAAATACTCTATTTATCCGTTTTCTATTTCTTTCTTTTCCACGTTTTGTCTCTTCATCTTTTTCTCCTATTTTTATCCTCTCCTCTCCTCCTCTCTGTCTCTCCTCTCCTCCTCTCTCCCTCGCTCTCCTCTTCTCTCCCTCTCTCTCTCTCCTCTCCCCTCTCCTCTCTTCTCCCCTCTCCTCTCCTCTCCTCTCCTCCTCTCGCTCTCTTTCCATTTCCGGTGACTGTGAGCGTGAGTGGTGGGGGTAGAAGTGCAAGTGGCGTGAGTTTTCTGTCCCTAGTTTTGGAATCACTGGTGTTTTTTTTCATCTGTCTAACTGTGCATGATCAGGTAAGTCCACTTATTTATTATCGAGGATTTGGGTTTTAATCAGGGGACCGGGGTTAGTCCCCGCGTCGGTTCTTTTGAGGAATGGTGTCCTCCGAGATGTCGCCTCCGTCAATCTGACGGAGTGAGGACAGTCCCGCTGGATGACGACAGTACAGTGGAGGCGGTTCTGTTGGCTGTCGGAGAACAGGTAGGACACAAGCAATTATGTTTTGCATCACAAAGCAGCTGTGGTGTTTCTAAAGAGCGAACAGAACAGTTATGAGCTGATTGAACACGGAGTGTTCATTAAAGAAATCTTTGTGCAAGTTTCACCGCTGTCTGTTCCCTCGACGTGAATAACTGTGTCCGGTGTTCTGCCGTTTATACCAAACGAGCTGTTGGAAAACGAGCTCCGAAGGTTCGGGAAATTCGCCAGAGGGTTTGAAATCTTGAGTTTAGGCTGCAAAGACCTGAAGCTGAAGCATGTCCAGTCTCTTCGCCGACAGGCTTTTATGTTCCTGACTTCACCGACACAAAATCTGGAAGTGTTGTTCAGAGTCTGGTATGGTGACGGGCATTATATGGTCTACGGGAGTTCAGGGAGCATGAAGTGTTTCGAGTGTGGAGATGTGGGGCACAAGCAGGTCGCCTGTCCGCATAAGCAACGCTCTGACTGTCAGCAGGTGACTCCGCTGGTCCAGAGACGGGCACGGACGGGCAGCACCGCCCGTCCGTCGGCGGCAAGTAGCTCGGCTAGTGCCGGAGCGCTGCTGCTGAAGTCGTGGCGGAGTCTTCCGCTCACACTGAGGCAGCGGGAGGAAGAGGAGACTGGGAGTGTAACAGTCAGTACTGAAGACTCTCAGTCGGTAAAAAGTAATTTAGAGGGAGAGAGTCCGGCCAAGAAAACCACATGTATCTGAGACTGGTAACAATGCATGCAACTCTCAGCCTGTAAATAATGAACAGAATAATCAGACCAATGTAAATGAGGAAGTTGTTTCCTGTGATGCAGACCCTGAAACCAGTGAGGGACTGGGTCTGCTCAGCAGCCAGGCATCAGGAGAAGAAATGGAGTATGACTCAGAGTTAGACAGTGTCTCCACTGCTGGATCAGTATCCAGAGACATTTAAGGCAACTAGAAAAGCTAACAACATTTCCTCAACTGAAGTTGTTAAAGGCCAGCTGTTCATTGTTAGAGCAGATATAGAAGAATCTCTTTTCTGCTTCATTAACATTTATGCCCCAAATCAAGGAGCACAAAGAGTCACATTTTTCAACCTTCTGATAAACAATCTAAGAAATGACCATCAGGACAATTTAATTATTGGTGTGGATTTTAACTGTACTGTTGATTTCAATGTTGACAGCACTGGGATTATTTCTTTGGACCAAGAGAAAGCGTTTAATAGGGTGGATCATTCTTATTTGTTTCCATGTGTCCAGCCAGGGAGATGTTCAACGTTTGCAGGACACTCTATCCTGGTATGAGAAGACAACATCTGCACGGGTGGATTGGGAGAAGAGTGAGGCACTGTTGTTGGGTCAATGGGAGGATCAGGCATTTCCCAGTCCACCTGGAGGACTTGATTGGGGGAGGGAGGGGTTGAACTGTTGAACTTTTTGGGAACTGAGGGTTTTAAAGTTAAGAACTGGGAGAGAGTTAAGGAGAAAGTGTGCGCTTGGTTGTCTAAGTGGAAATGGTTGCTACCCCAGTTGTCTTATAGGTGGGGAGTTTTGGTTGCGAACAATTTGGCTGCCTCCACCCTCTGGCAGATATTTATAGCTTTGACACCACGAGAGGTTTGATGGACGATATCCAGAAGGCTGAAGAATCTAGAACTCTCTACCTGCCTGTAGCTGAAGGGGGGCAGGGACATCCAGTCCAGAATCGCCTCTTTCAGACTGCAGACAGTACAGAGATTTCTGTACAACTATGGTCCGAGCTGGTTGGAAATGACTGCTCATGAGAAGAGCCGGTCGCTTGGGCTTTGATGCAGTCAGAGGATCTGGATTATGAATGTGAAGCCACTGAGACTCCAGTTATGTGGGTTTTTGAAGAGCCTTTGGTTTCAAACAGGTTTTTAATAGCTCCAACCCTTCAGTCTGCCAGCTTGCGGGTCAGATTCAGAGAGGGAGGATGCACCAAACTGGGCCATCTAATGAAGTGGACCACTTCACCTGAAGACGTCCTGAGGGTCGTCACCTCCATCAGACGGATCAACAGGGTGGTGGAAGAAGTCTGCGCTGCTCTGCCACAACATCTGAGAGCATTTGCGAGAGACCAAACTCTGTGTGACACGGTGTCAGTTCTGAAGGGTCTACTGAAGGCCCGATTGAGGGTGGAACATGCTTTCTATAAAGTGACAGACAATATGGAAGATTCCAACCGTGTGTGGGCTCTAGGGGGGGCTTTGTGTTCTGTGGGAAGGGATGTGTAGCTATTTGTATTCTATTTGATCTGGGGAAAGTTCTCATGTGTTTGGCGTTTTCCTGTTATTTTGTTGTTCCCGTTTTGTTTTTTTTTGTTCTGATTCGTCAGTGATGTAGGTTGCCTCCCTGAAGTGTTTCATAAAGGGACTTTGAAAACCAAACCTCTCCTCCTCTCTCTCTCTCTCTCTCTCCTCCTTTCCTCCTCCTCTCTCTCTCTCTCTCTCTCTCCTCTCCTCCTCTCTCTCTCCTCTCCGCCTCTCTCTCTCTCTCCTCTCCTCCTCTCGCTCGCTCTCCTCCTCAGGTTCAGATCACGACTGTCTGTCTCAGCGTCGTCTGGCTTTGTCCCGCCTCTTCTCTGGTCCTGTGGCACCGCCCCCCTCTATGACCTCCTCTCCTCCAGCTTCCTGTCACACGTTGCTCCGCCCCCTCCAGAACCTGTTGTCGCTGGAGGCGGACCCAGCCTTCCTGTCTCGCCTGGTCGAAGTCCTCCATGGTCTCTTTCCCTCGGTGGGCGGAGCTCTGCAGACTCTACGCCGCGTCGCCCCCGGCCGCCTCCAGAAGGAGCTTTTTGGTGGGAAGTTTCTGACGAGCGCGGCGACCTTTAACCTGAGCGGCGCTGTGGGATCTCGAGGAGCGGTCAGTGTGGAGTTGCTCTCCTCTCAGAAGAACCGGGACCTGGTCCAGTCCGTCAGCCGAGCGCTGGAGGACGCTGCCTTCCTCTCCGCCCTCCGGCACACGCTGACGGGACTCAGCGGCTCCCTCTCTCTGCAGCAGGTGGATATGACGCTTCATGTGATGTCCAGTGACATCACATGACGAGTCACTTTCCCCGCTGATCTTTGTCTTCCAGGTTCTGGTTCCTCTGCTGCGATACTGCACTGCCCAAGAACAGAAATACTCGGCGGCCGTCTTTGTGCCCAGCTGCACGTCCAGCGGCGGTTTCCAGGAGGTCCAGTGTCACGGCGGAGACTGCTGGTGTGTCGACCCTCGCGGTCAGGAGGTCACGGGGTCACGTACACCCGGTCGTCAGCCTCGTTGTCCTTCCCTCTGCGAGAGGGAGCGAGCGGCAGCGCTAAAGGTGAGAGGAAACATGGCGGCCGGAGCTGAGCTCTACGTGCCGGCGTGCTCGCAGGACGGACACTTCCTGCCACTGCAGTGCGTCGGCTCACGCTGCTTCTGTGTGGACACCGACGGGAAAACCACAGCCGGACCGAGAGGGGACGCCATCACCTGTAAGACAAACTTAATAACAGTTAGAACCTTCAGTTCAATGAAATAATTCATAAATAACTAGAAAATTCCGCCGAGAAAGTTTGATTGTGCCAACATTTGTGTGGATTGAACCTTTAAACCCTCAAGGATTTAGACAAAGCAGTGTTTTTGTGGAATCAACCTTTAAAACTCTTGCAGCTGGTCGCACAAGCCCCTCCCCCTCACTGTTCCCCCCTCCCCCTTCCAAACACCTGTTTCTGTGACAACCAGTGAAAAACAGAGAAATGTTTGGTGTGTGAGCGTCAGGAGGCTTTAAGCCACTCCCACATTTACATCTGAACTGACAGAGAAACCACAGCTTTAACATCACCCTCGTCTTCATTTTTAAAAGTTTTAACATCTCTGTGCTTTTAGGTGATTTTAAGAAAAACTGCAAGTCATATGAAAATGAAAATTACACACAGGGTCACACATGGACGACAACCACAGCAATGTGTTTGTGTAGAAACTGTGGAGAAGAGTTTAGTCATTACTCTCATGGACCTCAGCAGAGTCTGCCACTCTAACGGCGCAACACACACTCATTAAAAATCTGAACACGTCAAAAATAAAGTATAAAACTTAAACTGTGATTGTTTAAAAACCATAATATTTATCAAAACTTTGATTTAGGTGAGAAAAGTCTCAAGTCCTGTGAGCGGTTTAAAGTTTCAACCACTTCTTTATGTTAAAGTATGACTGTGACGCTCCACAGTGGGCGGGGTTCTGATTGTTTTTCTGATCTAAATTATTTCCAGTTTTTCACAATTTTTGTTGCCATGGTTACTCGAAACACCCATTTGAACCACACATTCGGGTAGAGGATGTATGGAGGAAGAAGAAGATTGCTCTAATAAAGCAGAGTATAGTGACATTTGTCTCTCTCTCTCTCTCAGGCGCAGGGCGGACGACTCCGTCAGTCTCAGGTCAGAGTCTCATTCATGTTAAGGTCATGTTGTCCCTCGGCGTGTTGTCCCTCGCTCTAACGTTGTGCTGCCCCCTGCAGGTGTGTGTTCTCAGGTGTCGTCTAAGGTCACGGCGTTCACAGAGCATGTGCGGCGCGTCGTCACTCTCTCTCGCTCCTCCCACTTCCCTCTGGGATACGGATTCCTATTGGCTGAAGGTCTGCGACTAAACCCGGACGAGCTGCACGTCGGCCAATCAGAGGAGGCTCTGCAGATCACCGATGCTCTGCTGAGTCGCTCCAGAGCCGCACTTCGATTGGCTGCGTACTCCAGTGAGTTTAAAAACTGTTAGTCAGATGATCAGGGTTCCCACGGGTCTTTGAAATCCTTGAAAGTTTTTGAAAAATATTTTTTTCAAGGCCCTTGAAAGTCATATTTAAAATGATGTCTCCTCCCACTGACAGGGTTCCCACGGGTCCTTGAAATCCTTGAAAGTTTTTGAAAAAGGTTTTTTTTTCAAGGCCCTTGAATGTATTTGGAAATCGTCCTCATTGAAAGTGCTTGTTTGTGCTTGTGCTCCCTTGTTTGTGACGACGCCACCTACTGTTTCATGCCCTGCGTTGCTCGATGTACATAGACGAGGCAGACTCAGGACAAACGCGGAGACATCATTACTCACCGTCCACCGTCTCTCTCTCCGCCGTTGGCGCGAACAATGAGCGAGTAAAGTTGAGAGAGAGAGCAATGGCGACGTGATGTCTGGGAAATGAAAATTCCGACTCACAAAGATCTCAAGAACAATCACTCAATAAAAGTTGTCCTACCATCTTCAGCAGTGTCAACACATTCTGTCCTTGAATTTGAGGGAATTGGTCCTGGAAAGTCCTTGAATTTGGTTTCAATCAAAGTGTGGGAACGCTGGATGATAATATTGATGATGATGTCTTTCAGCTGTCCACATGTACCTGCCTCCTCAGCGTCGCTCCTACCAACCGTACACGCCACAATGTGACGCCTCTGGAAACTGGATACACACACAGTGTCACCACAGCACAGGTCTCACACACACACACACACACACACACACCTGCACTGTGTAAAACATGTCACATGACCACATTTGTTTTGTTTGTGTTCAGGTCAGTGTTGGTGTGTTGATGAAGACGGACAGTATGTCGCCAACTCTCTGAGCAGCCGCTCACTGAGGCTGCCCAAGTGTAAGAGCACACACACACACACATGTTCGACCTTCATGACTTGAGGGGACATTGCATTGACTTACATTCATTTCCTGGAGACTTACTCTAACCTTAACCACAATTACTACTGGCCGAATCCTAATCCTAATCCTAACCTCAACCTAACCGTAAAAAATATCTTCCCCTTAAAATGTAGTCATTTACATTATGGGGACTTGATTTTTGTCCCCACAAAGAAGACAAGTCCCCATAATGTGAGTGTGTAAACAGGTTTAGGTCCCCACAACATTAGTAATACCTGGACACACACACACACACACACACACAGTGTCGTCAGTGCTGACTCAGCTGCAAACAGGAAACTGAAGTTTGTAAACCACTCACTCTCCCACACCAAACCCAATAGAGAAAATCAGTGATTTTAACTGCGGGGACACAGGTGCTGCTGGTCCTCTGCTGCCTCGTGTGGTCACTTTGTGTCACTGAAGTAAGTCTAAATAAAATATTTTAAAAGCCGAATTCACAAAATAAGACATTGGAACTTAGTGATGGAGGCAGCAGTGGATCAACAACTCCTGTGTGTGTGAGACGTAAAAATCACTGATTTTCTCTGTGAGCTTTGGTGTGGGAGAGTGAGTGCTTTACAAACTTGAGTTTCCTGTTGTTAAAGTGTGTCTCACAGTGAGATAAAGACGTGATCATGTGACGTAGACGTCGTAGACTTAAAGTGAGCTTGTGTTCCTGCAGGTCTGAGTCGCTGTGAAAGAGCTCAGGCTCACTCTCTGCTCTCTGGTTGGACAAAAGCGTCTGACATCACCGACGTGTTACCTCGTCCCCCACAGTGTGAGGAGGTGGGCACGCACACACACACACACACACACACACACACACACATATCATTTTCAGTTGATGAATTTTTGTTGTGTGTGTGTTTCAGGACGGCCGTTACTCTGTGCTGCAGACAGGAGGCGCTGTAGGCTCATGTGTGAATCCTATGACTGGAGAAATGATGCAGGCGGCAACACAGAGCACAACTGGACAACTGACATGTACACACACACACACACACACACAGCACAACTGGACAACTGACATGTACACACACACACACACACACAGCACAACTTGACAACTGACATGTACACACACACACACACACACACACAGCACAACTTGACAACTGACATGTACACACACACACACACACACACACACACACAGCACAACTTGACAACTGACATGTACACACACACACACACACACACTCACACACACAGCACAACTTGACAACTGACATGTACACACACACACACACAGCACAACTTGACAACTGACATGTACACACACACACACAGCACAACTTGACAACTGACATGTACACACACACACACACAGCACAACTGGACAACTGACATGTACACACACCCACACACACACACACACACACACACACACACACACAGCACAACTTGACAACTGACATGTACACACACACACACACACAGCACAACTGGACAACTGACATGTACACACACACACACACACACAGCACAACTTGACAACTGACATGTACACACACACACACACAGCACAACTTGACAACTGACATGTACACACACACACAGCACAACTGGGCAACTGACATGAACACACACACATACAGAGCAAACTGGGCAACTGACATGTACACACACACACATTAGGTCAGTAGTAATTGTGGTTAAGGTTAGAGTAAGTCTCAAGGAAATGAATGTAAGTCAATGCAATGTCCCCTCAAGTCATGAATGTCCAATGTGCGTGTGTGTGTGTGTGTGCGCGTGTGTGTGCGTGTGTGTGTGTGTGCGCGTGTGTGTGCGTGTGTGCGTGTGTGTGCGTGGTCAGGTCCCAGCTGGTGTGACCTTCAGGGTCAACAGTGTCGTCCCGATGGCTCCTTTGTCCCATTGCAGTGTGATGTCACTTCCTGTTGGTGCATCTCTGTGGATGGACAGGAAGTGGGCGGGACCAGGACGCCTCAACAGACAGGACAGACGCCATCATGTGATCGTAAGTGCCCCCCCACACACACACACACACACACAGTCACAGCAGCACCTGGTGGACATTACAGGAACTGCAGCGGTGTCTCTGATTGGTCCACATGTCTGTCCTCTGCTCCAGGTCCACTGTGTCCTCATCCCGCCATCACCTATGGTGCACTGCTCTGCCACCCGGTGGTTGGTGGCCGTCAGAGCTGTGCCCTCGTCTGTCACCGTGGCTACCACAATGCACTTCCTGTCAGCAGCTTCCTGTGTGATTCAGAGAGCGGTGAATGGGGTGGAGACTCCGCACCACTGGGCGGAGCCTGTCAGAGTAAGAACCGCCCACCTTTTAAAGGAGCAGTCAATTATTTATTCACCACGACCTCGCTGTGAAACGTAAAGATCCGCTCACGGCACTTCCTGTGTCACTTCCTGTGTCACTTCCTATGTCACTTCCTGTGTCACTTCCTGTGTCACTTCCTATGTCACTTCCTGTGTCATTTCCTGTGTCACTTCCTGTGTCACTTCCTGTTTACTCGCACAAGTAAACACTACAGGTGGCTCGTCTCCTGGAGCTAATGCTAAGCTACTAGTAAATGTCCAGTGTTTGGACAGAGTGGACTGAAGAGAAGCCGATCTTTGAAGCATGTGGAGACACTGTGGCCACCAGAGGGCAGAAGAATTCATGTTGTTAAACTAATGTTTGTGTGTGTGTCTCTGTGTGTGTGTGTGTGTGTGTCTCTTTGTGTGTATGTGTGTCTCTGTGTGTCTGTGTGTGTGTGTTTGTGTGTGTCTCTGTGTGTGTGTGTGTCTGTCTGTGTGTGTGTGTGTGTGTATGTGTCTCTGTGTGTCTGTGTGTGTGTGTGTGTCTGTGTCTCTGTGTGTGTGTGTGTGTGTCTCTATGTCTCTGTGTGTGTCTGTGTGTCTCTGTGTGTCTGTGTGTGTGTGTGTTTGTGTGTGTCTCTGTGTGTGTGTGTGTCTGTCTGTGTGTGTGTGTGTGTATGTGTCTCTGTGTCTCTGTGTGTCTCTGTGTGTCTCTGTGTGTGTGTGTGTCTGTCTGTGTGTGTGTGTGTGTGTGTGTCTCTATGTCTCTGTGTGTCTCTGTGTGTCTCTGTGTGTCTCTGTGTGTGTGTGTGTGTGTGTGTGTGTCTGTGTGTCTCTGTGTGTGTGTGTGCAGTCTCTCGGCCTCTGCAGATGATGTCATACTCTCAGCTCTGGTCGTTGTCGTCGCCATGCTCTCAGATCAGCAGTTTACAGTCTCTGCTGTTCAGCTCCATGACCAGCAGGGGGCTCTGCTCCGTCCAGGTAAACAGTGACAGTGTAGACAAAGAAGAAGCAGTAACTCTTTTTGTTGTTGTTTTAATAAACAGTTTGCTGTGTGTGTGTGTGTGTGTGTGTGTGTGTGTGTGTAGCTTCCTGTGTCGGGCTCCTTGGTGTCTGTGTGTGATGAGTCTTCAGTGCGTCTGCAGTGTGACGGTGATGAGTCTCTGAAGTTAACAGTGACATGGACTGTTGCTCTGTCTGACCTCCCGACCTCTGACCTCCCCAACCTCCACGACATTGGTGAGTAGAGACGAGAGTTCACACACGTGAGCGTGAACGATGAAGACTGTGGCTGTCACGACCTGCGGGGTCGCGACCTGCGGGGTCACGACCTGCGGGGTCACGACCTGCGGGGTCGCGACCTGCGGGGTCACAACCTCCACCTCCACCTCACCTCCTGTCTTCTCCTCTTTGGTCTCCTGTACGAACCCCTCTGAACGTCAACTCCTCCAGAACTCATCCTTCACTCCTTCATCCTCACACTCCCTCTCCTTCACTCTTTCATCCTCACACTCCCTCTCCTTCACTCCTTCATCCTCACACTCCCTCTCCTTCACTCCTTCATCCTCACACTCCCTCTCCTTCACACCTTCATCCTCACACTCCCTCTCCTTCACTCTTTCATCCTCACACTCCCTCTCCTTCACTCCTTCATCCTCACACTCCCTCTCCTTCACTCCTTCATCCTCACACTCCCTCTCCTTCACACCTTCATCCTCACACTCCCTCTCCTTCACACCTTCATCCTCACACTCCCTCTCCTTCACTCTTTCATCCTCACACTCCCTCTCCTTCACTCTTTCATCCTCACACTCCCTCTCCTTCACTCCTTCATCCTCACACTCCCTCTCCTGCACACCTTCATCCTCACACTCCCTCTCCTTCACACCTTCATCCTCACACTCCCTCTCCTTCACTCCTTCATCCTCACACTCCCTCTCCTTCACACCTTCATCCTCACACTCCCTCTCCTTCACACCTTCATCCTCACACTCCCTCTCCTTCACTCCTTCATCCTCACACTCCCTCTCCTTCACACCTTCATCCTCACACTCCCTCTCCTTCACTCCTTCATCCTCACACTCCCTCTCCTTCACTCCTTCATCCTCACACTCCCTCTCCTTCACTCCTTCATCCTCACACTCCCTCTCCTTCACACCTTCATCCTCACACTCCCTCTCCTTCACACCTTCATCCTCACACTCCCTCTCCTTCACTCTTTCATCCTCACACTCCCTCTCCTTCACTCTTTCATCCTCACACTCCCTCTCCTTCACTCCTTCATCCTCACACTCCCTCTCCTGCACACCTTCATCCTCACACTCCCTCTCCTTCACACCTTCATCCTCACACTCCCTCTCCTTCACTCCTTCATCCTCACACTCCCTCTCCTTCACACCTTCATCCTCACACTCCCTCTCCTTCACACCTTCATCCTCACACTCCCTCTCCTTCACTCCTTCATCCTCACACTCCCTCTCCTTCACACCTTCATCCTCACACTCCCTCTCCTTCACACCTTCATCCTCACACTCCCTCTCCTTCACTCCTTCATCCTCACACTCCCTCTCCTTCACTCTTTCATCCTCACACTCCCTCTCCTTCACTCCTTCATCCTCACACTCCCTCTCCTTCACTCCTTCATCCTCACACTCCCTCTCCTTCACACCTTCATCCTCACACTCCCTCTCCTTCACACCTTCATCCTCACACTCCCTCTCCTTCACTCTTTCATCCTCACACTCCCTCTCCTTCACTCTTTCATCCTCACACTCCCTCTCCTTCACTCCTTCATCCTCACACTCCCTCTCCTGCACACCTTCATCCTCACACTCCCTCTCCTTCACACCTTCATCCTCACACTCCCTCTCCTTCACTCCTTCATCCTCACACTCCCTCTCCTTCACACCTTCATCCTCACACTCCCTCTCCTTCACACCTTCATCCTCACACTCCCTCTCCTTCACTCCTTCATCCTCACACTCCCTCTCCTTCACACCTTCATCCTCACACTCCCTCTCCTTCACTCCTTCATCCTCACACTACCTCTCCTTCACTCCTTCATCCTCACACTCCCTCTCCTTCACTCCTTCATCCTCACACTCCCTCTCCTTCACTCCTTCATCCTCACACTCCCTCTCCTTCACTCCTTCATCCTCACACTCCCTCTCCTTCACTCCTTCATCCTCAAACTACCTCTCCTTCACACCTTCATCCTCACACTCCCTCTCCTTCACTCCTTCATCCTCACACTCCCTCTCCTTCACTCCTTCATCCTCACACTCCCTCTCCTTCACTCCTTCATCCTCACACTCCCTCTCCTTCACTCCTTCATCCTCACATCTGTTTTGGTCTTGTTTTTCTAGTTCTCTTCTTGAACCAGTCCAAACTTCTGGAAGGAGTTCAGGGGCTTCTGGGTAATATCAAGTCCACACTGGTTTCCACAACAACACCAAACTTTAGTTGTGTCCATGGTTACCACCTGACCAATGACAGTGAAGGCTGTGGTGAGTCTCTCTGTCTCTCTCTCTCTCTCTCCCTCTCTCTCTGTCTCTCTTTTGTAACCAATCAGCTTCATCTGTGTCTTCAGTCGTTTGTCCTGCTGGGAGTTACTTCAGTAAGGGGGCGTGTCCTCTGTGTCCACGGGGAACCTATCAGGAAGAAGATGGGCGGGACCACTGCAACAAGTGTCCTCGTGGTTCCTCACCTGCTGGAGCGTCGTCTGTCAATCAATGTGAGGAAACACATATGACCCCACACACACACACACACACACACACACACATACACACACACACACACACAGATCCATCCTGTCCATCCATGTGTGTCAGGTGTGACTGAGTGTCAGAGGCGGGGTCTGAGGTGTACAGTGCGAGGCCACTTCCTGTCAGCGCAGCCTGACTTCCTGTCTGGCAGGTGGAGGTGCTTCAACAGTGAGGGGGTGGAGCTTGAGTGGACCAGCAGCGATAAAGCGTTGACAGATGAGGAGTGTTCAGGTGAGGACGCAGCAGCCAATCAGAGGGCAGCTTTTACTGTGACACACCTTGTAACCAGTGTGTGTGTGTGTCTGTCTGTGTCTGTGTGTGTGTGTGTGTGTGTGTGTGTGTGTGTGTGCGTGTACGTGTGTGTGTGTGTCTGTGTGTGTGTGTGTGTGTGTGTGTGTGCGTGTGTGTACGTGTGTGTCTGTGTCTGTGTCTGTGTGTGTATGTGTGTGTGTGTGTGTGTGTGTGTACGTGTGTCTGTCTGTGTGTCTGTGTCTGTGTCTGTGTCTGTGTGTGTGTGTGTGTGTGTGTGTGTGTGTGTGTGTCTGTGTCTGTGTCTGTGTGTGTACGTGTGTGTATGTGTGTGTGTGCGTGTACGTGTGTCTGTCTGTGTGTCTGTGTGTGTGTGTGTGTGTGTGTGTGTGTGTGTGCGTGTACGTGTACGTGTGTGTGTGTGTCTGTCTGTGTGTCTGTGTGTGTAGTTCTCAGCAGGTTTCAGGTGGTTGGGTCAGATCTGATCATCAGAGCTGAAGACACTGACGTTCTGCAGACGATGACCTCTGACCTCAGAGCCTGCCTCCAAGGTTTCTCTTACACACACACACAATAGCCGTGTCCTAATCCAGGGACTGAACCACACACTTCAGAGGACCCTGGTCCCTACCTATGCCACTGGTTACGTCTTCTTCTTCAGACAGAACAACAGACAGAGAACAACAGACAGAGAAGAGCAGACAGAGAACAGCAGACAGAGAACAACAGACAGAGAACAACAGACAGAGAAGAGCAGACAGAGAACAACAGACAGAGAACAGCAGACAGAGAACAACAGACAGAGAACAACAGACAGAGAACAACAGACAGAGAACAACAGTCAGAGAACAACAGACAGAGAAGAGCAGACAGAGAACAACAGACAGAGAAGAGCAGACAGAGAACAACAGACAGAGAACAGCAGACAGAGAACAACAGACAGAGAACAACAGACAGAGAACAGCAGACAGAGAACAACAGACAGAGAACAACAGACAGAGAACAACAGACAGAGAACAACAGTCAGAGAACAACAGACAGAGAAGAGCAGACAGAGAACAACAGACAGAGAAGAGCAGACAGAGAACAACAGACAGAGAACAGCAGACAGAGAACAACAGACAGAGAAGAGCAGACAGAGAACAGACAGAGAAGAGCAGACAGAGAACAACAGACAGAGAACAGCAGACAGAGAACAACAGACAGAGAACAACAGACAGAGAACAACAGACAGAGAACAACACTCAGAGAACAACAGACAGAGAAGAGCAGACAGAGAACAACAGACAGAGAAGAGCAGACAGAGAACAACAGACAGAGAAGAGCAGACAGAGAAGAGCAGACAGAGAACAACAGACAGAGAACAACAGACAGAGAACAACAGACAGAGAAGAGCAGACAGAGAACAACAGACAGAGAACAGCAGACAGAGAACAACAGACAGAGAACAACAGACAGAGAACAACAGACAGAGAACAACAGTCAGAGAACAACAGACAGAGAAGAGCAGACAGAGAACAACAGACAGAGAAGAGCAGACAGAGAACAACAGACAGAGAACAACAGACAGAGAAGAGCAGACAGAGAACAACAGACAGAGAACAGCAGACAGAGAACAACAGACAGAGAACAACAGACAGAGAACAACAGACAGAGAACAACAGTCAGAGAACAACAGACAGAGAAGAGCAGACAGAGAACAACAGACAGAGAAGAGCAGACAGAGAACAACAGACAGAGAACAGCAGACAGAGAACAACAGACAGAGAACAACAGACAGAGAACAGCAGACAGAGAACAACAGACAGAGAACAACAGACAGAGAACAACAGACAGAGAACAACAGTCAGAGAACAACAGACAGAGAAGAGCAGACAGAGAACAACAGACAGAGAAGAGCAGACAGAGAACAACAGACAGAGAACAGCAGACAGAGAACAACAGACAGAGAAGAGCAGACAGAGAACAGACAGAGAAGAGCAGACAGAGAACAACAGACAGAGAACAGCAGACAGAGAACAACAGACAGAGAACAACAGACAGAGAACAGCAGACAGAGAACAACAGACAGAGAACAACAGACAGAGAACAACAGACAGAGAACAACACTCAGAGAACAACAGACAGAGAAGAGCAGACAGAGAACAACAGACAGAGAAGAGCAGACAGAGAACAACAGACAGAGAAGAGCAGACAGAGAAGAGCAGACAGAGAACAACAGACAGAGAACAACAGACAGAGAACAACAGACAGAGAAGAGCAGACAGAGAACAACAGACAGAGAACAGCAGACAGAGAACAACAGACAGAGAACAACAGACAGAGAACAACAGACAGAGAACAACAGTCAGAGAACAACAGACAGAGAAGAGCAGACAGAGAACAACAGACAGAGAAGAGCAGACAGAGAACAACAGACAGAGAACAACAGACAGAGAAGAGCAGACAGAGAACAACAGACAGAGAACAGCAGACAGAGAACAACAGACAGAGAACAACAGACAGAGAACAGCAGACAGAGAACAACAGACAGAGAACAACAGACAGAGAACAACAGACAGAGAACAACAGACAGAGAACAACAGACAGAGAACAACACTCAGAGAACAACAGACAGAGAAGAGCAGACAGAGAACAACAGACAGAGAAGAGCAGACAGAGAACAACAGACAGAGAAGAGCAGACAGAGAAGAGCAGACAGAGAACAACAGACAGAGAACAACAGACAGAGAACAACAGACAGAGAAGAGCAGACAGAGAACAACAGACAGAGAACAGCAGACAGAGAACAACAGACAGAGAACAACAGACAGAGAACAACAGACAGAGAACAACAGTCAGAGAACAACAGACAGAGAAGAGCAGACAGAGAACAACAGACAGAGAAGAGCAGACAGAGAACAACAGACAGAGAACAACAGACAGAGAAGAGCAGACAGAGAACAACAGACAGAGAACAGCAGACAGAGAACAACAGACAGAGAACAACAGACAGAGAACAACAGACAGAGAACAACAGTCAGAGAACAACAGACAGAGAAGAGCAGACAGAGAACAACAGACAGAGAAGAGCAGACAGAGAACAACAGACAGAGAACAGCAGACAGAGAACAACAGACAGAGAACAACAGACAGAGAACAGCAGACAGAGAACAACAGACAGAGAACAACAGACAGAGAACAACAGACAGAGAACAACAGTCAGAGAACAACAGACAGAGAAGAGCAGACAGAGAACAACAGACAGAGAAGAGCAGACAGAGAACAACAGACAGAGAACAGCAGACAGAGAACAACAGACAGAGAAGAGCAGACAGAGAACAGACAGAGAAGAGCAGACAGAGAACAACAGACAGAGAACAGCAGACAGAGAACAACAGACAGAGAACAACAGACAGAGAACAACAGACAGAGAACAACACTCAGAGAACAACAGACAGAGAAGAGCAGACAGAGAACAACAGACAGAGAAGAGCAGACAGAGAACAACAGACAGAGAAGAGCAGACAGAGAACAGCAGACAGAGAACAACAGACAGAGAAGAGCAGACAGAGAACAACAGACAGAGAACAACAGACAGAGAACAACAGACAGAGAACAACAGTCAGAGAACAACAGACAGAGAAGAGCAGACAGAGAACAACAGACAGAGAAGAGCAGACAGAGAACAACAGACAGAGAACAGCAGACAGAGAACAACAGACAGAGAAGAGCAGACAGAGAACAACAGACAGAGAAGAGCAGACAGAGAACAACAGACAGAGAACAACAGACAGAGAAGAGCAGACAGAGAACAACAGACAGAGAACAGCAGACAGAGAACAACAGTCAGAGAACAGCAGACAGAGAACAACAGACAGAGAAGAGCAGACAGAGAACAACAGACAGAGAACAGCAGACAGAGAACAACAGACAGAGAACAGCAGACAGAGAACAACAGACAGAGAACAGCGGACAGAGAACAACAGACAGAGAACAACAGACAGAGAACAACAGACAGAGAACAACAGACAGAGAACAACACTCAGAGAACAACAGACAGAGAAGAGCAGACAGAGAACAACAGACAGAGAAGAGCAGACAGAGAACAACAGACAGAGAAGAGCAGACAGAGAACAGCAGACAGAGAACAACAGACAGAGAACAACAGACAGAGAACAACAGTCAGAGAACAACAGACAGAGAAGAGCAGACAGAGAACAACAGACAGAGAACAGCAGACAGAGAACAACAGACAGAGAAGAGCAGACGGAGAACAACAGACAGAGAAGAGCAGACAGAGAACAACAGACAGAGAACAACAGACAGAGAAGAGCAGACAGAGAACAACAGACATAGAACAGCAGACAGAGAACAACAGTCAGAGAACAGCAGACAGAGAACCACAGACAGAGAAGAGCAGACAGAGAACAACAGACAGAGAACAGCAGACAGAGAACAACAGACAGAGAACAGCAGACAGAGAACAACAGACAGAGAACAACAGTCAGAGAACAACAGACAGAGAAGAGCAGACAGAGAACAACAGACAGAGAAGAGCAGACAGAGAACAACAGACAGAGAACAGCAGACAGAGAACAACAGACAGAGAACAACAGACAGAGAACAACAGTCAGAGAACAACAGACAGAGAAGAGCAGACAGAGAACAACAGACAGAGAACAGCAGACAGAGAACAACAGACAGAGAACAACAGTCAGAGAACAACAGACAGAGAAGAGCAGACAGAGAACAACAGACAGAGAACAACAGACAGAGAACAGCAGACAGAACAACAGACAGAGAACAGCAGACAGAGAACAACAGACAGAGAACAACAGACAGAGAACAGCAGACAGAGAACAACAGACAGAGAACAGCAGACAGAGAACAACAGACAGAGAACAACAGACAGAGAACAGCAGACAGAGAACAGCAGACAGAGAACAGCAGACAGAGAACAACAGACAGAGAACAACAGACAGAGAACAATATGACTTTTAATACAGAAGAAACGTTTTATTTTGTTAGATTTCTTTGTCACACTCACGTTTTAAAAACCAATTTGCTGCTCCCAGCCGCAACACGTCGCTCCGCCATGTTGTATTGTAAAAGATTTACCGGTAACGCACAAAGAATTGTGGGATATGTCGGCTGAGAAAGATCCAGCAGAACTATCCTTCCCGATCAAGCTAACGTCGGCGCTGTGACGACATCCAGCCGATGAATCCACACTACGTAGGGTCCAGTCCCTGGATTGGGACACGGCGAATAACGGAGAGATCCATGATGATGTCATGATGATGTCATCACTGTATTAAACTGTGATGTTTTTTTTTCTAGCATGCGCAGAGGAGCTGCGCTGCCACCATGTGGCGCTGTTCAACAGTCAGACTCAGTGTGAGCTGTACAGCACACACACACTGAACACACACTGCACCACCTCCCAACAGGTACACACACACTGCGCAGTGTGACCCCTGACCCTGAAGCAGCTAAATTGAATGCAGCCATCTGAGTGCGTGTGTGTGTGTGTGTGTGTGTGTGTGTGTGTGTTTTCAGACCACTGGGTTTCTGGGTAATCCTCGGGCCGAGGTCTTTGATTGGCTGAGCTGCTCTATGAAAGTGAGGGGTGGGGCTTCAGATCTGCTGGTCTTCAGGAAGACAGGTACTGTTACCATGGCAACTGCGTAACGGAACAGTGAAGCATCAGTGCTGTGTGTTTTATGTTTATGTGTCTGTGTGTGTGTGTGTGTGTTTTAGGGGCGGAGTCTTCCTCCCGCTCAGTGAGGACTGTGATGATGAAGGCGGTCTCAGGTGTGTTCAGGACTCAGGTGTTCTCCTCTGGGCGGAGCTCTCTGTCCGACGTCCATCGTTTCTGTCAGGACGGCTGCAGCCGTGACACCTGCTGCCACGGCTTCATCCTCAACCACAACAGCCTGAGCGGAGGTGTGTTACCATGGAGACCACAGCACACACCCGTGTCACCATGGAGACCACAGTTTATCAGAACCTCATGGTTGGATGAGTGTGTGTGACCTCCTCTTTGGCTCCTCCCCCTCAGGTTCTCTGCTCTGTGGTTGGCTGACAGCGCCGTCAGTCTTGATGTGCGGGGACCAGGACTGGGACGTGATTGGACATGGAAAAGCCAATCGTATCTGTGGGGCGGGGCTTACGTACAACGAGCGACAGAAGAGCTTTGTTTTCAACTTTGGAGGCCAAGAGTTCAACATCAGTGAGAGATTAAACCCCGCCCACATGGCTGAGGGTGGAGCTCTGACTCCACTCTGCTTCTACTGTGATTCTAATCTGACTCTAATCTGATTTTAATCTAATAATACTTTGATTTTCACTCTCGCACCCTCAGTTCTACAGATTGTAATTTGACTGTAATCTGACTCTCAGTCGTATATGAATTAGAATATGAATTCTGTAGACTGTAGACTGTAGTCTGTAATCTGTAATCTGTGTTCTGTCTCCAGCGGACTCGGCTCTGTCCACCGTCTCCAAGAACAAAGATTACCAGTCATCTATCGTCACTTTCCAAGCTGTTTACCTGAATGCAGGTAGATGACCTCTGACCTCTGGCCTGACTCCTCTGTATTTCCAGTGTGGTCTCAGTGGGCGGAGCTTGTTCAGCAGGTGTTTTGTGTGTGTTTGCAGATGCAGCTTCATCAGACTCTGGCTCCTCTTCATGTGCAGCAGCTGAAGTCTCTTCTTCTCTGGACAGTTCGTATCATCTTTGAACCTTTGTTTATAATCTGTGTGTGTTTGTTTATAATCTCTGTATGACTTTGTTTATAATCTCTGTGTGTTTGTGTATTAATCTGTGTGTGTGTTTGTTTATAATCTCTATGACTTTGTTTATGATCTGTGTGTTTGTGTATTAATCTGTGTGTGTGTGTGTTTGTTTATAATCTGTATGATTTTGTTTATAATCTGTGTGTGTTTGTTTATAATCTCTGTATGACTTTGTTTATAATCTCTGTGTGTTTGTGTGTGTGTGTGTGTGTGTGTGTTTGTTTATAATCTGTATGACTTTGTTTATAATCTGTGTGTGTTTGTGTATTAATCTGTGTGTGTGTGTGTGTGTGTGTTTGTTTATAATCTGTATGATTTTGTTCATAATCTGTGTGCCTGTGTGTGCATGTGTTCAGACTCGGTGCAGCTGAAGTTTGCGTCTCTATCGGACGATGACGTCGTCGTTGACCCTCAGAGGAAACTCTCTGCTCTGTCGTTCTGGCTCAACAAGAAGAACTACGACTCCCAGCATGCTTTGCTCTGGTGTCTCACACGTACGACTCGCACACTTTCACAATTGTTACTGATGATTTATTTCATGAATCCAAATCAGCTGATATCCATCTATCTACATATATGTATATATAAACATATTTATACATATATGTTTATATATACACATATATGTATATATGTGTATATATATACACATATATGTATATATGTGTGTATATATATACACATATACAGTATGTATATATGTGTATATATACACATATATATGTATGTATATGTGTATATATTTATACATATATACACATATATGTGTATATATGTATAAATATATACACATATACATACATATATACACATATGTGTATATATGTATATATATACACATATATACATATATGTGTATATATGTGTATACGTGTATTCAATTCATTTCAATTCAATGTTATTTGTATAGCGCCAAATCATAACATACATGATCTCAGGTCTGTACATAGACAACATCAAGGAGAGCAGAGAAACACAACAGTTCACACAATGAGCAAACACTAGGCATCAGTGGAGAGAAGAAGAAATCTCTGACAGAACCAGGCTCAGAGATGTGCAGCATCTGCCTCGACCGGTCGGGGTGAAAGGAAAATGGGGGACAGAGGAGAGGTGGGGGAGAGAAGGGGGGGAGGGAAAGGACAAGAGGGAGATGAGGTAGAGACAGAAGAGAGAGAGAGACCAGGAGCAGATACACAACAACTGTATCAAGTTACAAGTTTATACAGTCAATGACTTTTAATATATACACATATATATGTATATATAGTGAAATTAAAGTCAGATTACAGTGAAATTAGAATCAGATTACAGTAAAATTAGAGTCAGATTACGGTGAAATTAAAATCAGATTACAGTGAAATTAATGACAGATTACAGTGAAATTAGAATCAGATTACAGTGAAATTAAAGACAGATTACGGTGAAATTAAAGTCAGATTACAGTGAAATTAGAATCAGATTACAGTGAAATTAAAGTCACATTAAAATTCAACATGGTCTACAAGTTCAGAAGACTGTGGGAAGTAATTAACATGTTGTCCAGCAGAGGGCGCTGTGCTCACAACTGGACACACTGAAAAACACGAGTTTAACAAACTGTGTGTGTGTGTGTGTGTGTGTGTGTGTGTGTGTGTGTGTGTGTGCGTGCGTGTGTCAGGCTGTGATGCTGAGTCACAGTGTCACGTCGCTGACCTCACAGAAGCTGACTCAGCAGCTTTCTTCAGCTGTACGTTGTTTCCTGACACTCGTGTGTGCGGAGCATACGACAAACCGCTGAGACGAGCCTGTCGCCTCCTGCTGGACAGAGCACCAAACAACACCTACACCAAGACAGGTGACTGACACTGACACACAAACACCATGTTCTTCTGACGTGACCTCTGACCTCCGTGTGTGTGTGTTGTAGTGGACTTGTCAGGACCAGTGAAGAGTTTCTATCAGAGAGTTTCCTTCCAGAAGATGCTTTCTTACTCTGTTCGGAACAGAGTCAGCGTGACTGAGAACAACGGGGCTCTGACTCAGGGGTAAACACGCACAAACGCACACACACACACACTCACACGCACACACATGTTTATGTTCATCATAATCTGTGTGTGTGTGTGTTCAGGTTCAGGGAGTGTGAGCGGCGTTGTGATGAAGATCCCTGTTGCCGTGGTATCGGCTTTGTCCGAGACACCAAATCTCCAGGTAACCATGGTAACCACAGTTTTACTACAATCTGTGTGAGTGACGTCAGGATGCTACACTGTGTGTGTGTGTGTGTGTGTGTGTGTGTGTGTGTAGGTGTGGTGTGTGTGTCTCTGCTCAGTCTGGGTGTGCTGACGTGTGATGAAGACGTGTCGTCGTCATGGAAACCTCAGGACTGTCGACCGTCTGCTGTGAAAAGTTCACCTGAGCCGCTTGGCTGGTACTTCAAGCCAGGTACACAGTGTGTACTTGTACATGTGTAGACAACAAATATACACATGTGAAGTATTTTCAGACAGTGTAACGTGTGTGTGTGTTTTCAGTCAATCAGTGGACGGCTGTCCCTGCTCTGTGTCCTGACTTTCACCTGTCTCCAACCAACGGTAAGACTATAAGATCTAAATAAAAGGGGAGGAGCCACATCTTGATGTTTTGTTGTGGGACGGGCATAATGAATGTTTGTGTGTCAGTGTCTCTGTCTGAGTGGCGTCTCCTTGGCGACTCGTCGGTCCTCGTCGACCCGTCCGTCTCCACGTACGACGTCGTCCACATCAGCCGCGACGTCGCCACTGACGACAACAGGACCAGGGACTGGTGTCTCCATGGTAACCACACAGACAAAGCACGTATGCCTGTGTCTCTGTGGTTCTGTTTGGATGTTAACCATGATCTGTTCACTTCCTGTCAGCCTGCCAGGGGGCGGAGTCTTGTGTCGCCGTGTCCCTCAGTGAGACGGAATTCGCCACCCGCTGCGTCCTCTACCCGGACACCAGGGTGTGCGGGCTTAGCTCCGCCCCAGACTCATCCAGACCTGCCTCCTCCTGCAAGTTGCTCATCAAAGAACCCGCCCACAAGGTGTACCTGAGGACAGGTGAGCCAGTCACGGCACAGAGCGGCACTGTCGACGGTTTGATTCCCACAGAGTTCACCTGTCTGTCTGTCTTTCTGTCCCCTCAGAGAAGTTGTCCATGGTTACTAAGGTCTCCATCCCAGGTCATGGGATCCTAGAGGGCGTTGCCGTGGAAACAGTCCTGAACTCAGAGCGGAGATCAGTGGTTCAGTATGTGGGCGTGCCCTACGCTCGTCCTCCAATAGGAGCACTCCGTTTTGAGGAAGCACAGCCGGCTGATTGGTCCGGAACCTGGAACGCAACCAGGCCACGGTAACACTGTCTGTCTGTGACATAACTTCCTGTGGGCGTGTCCTCCAGTGACACCTGTCTGTGATGTGTTTGTGTTACATCACTTCCTGTGGGCGTGTCCTCCAGTGACACCTGTCTTTAATGTGTTTGTGTGACATCACTTCCTGTTTGCGTGTCCTCCAGTGACACCTGTCTGTGATATGTTTGTGTGACATCACTTCCTGTGGGCATGTCCTCCAGTGACACCTGTCTGTGATATGTTTGTGTGACATCACTTCCTGTGGGCATGTCCTCCAGTGACACCTGTCTGTGATATGTTTGTGTGACATCACTTCCTGTGGGCATGTCCTCCAGTGACACCTGTCTGTGATATGTTTGTGTGACATCACTTCCTGTGGGCATGTCCTCCAGTGACACCTGTCTGTGATATGTTTGTGTGACATCACTTCCTGTGGGTGTGTCCTCCAGTGACACCTGTCTCCAGCCTGGTGACGCAGCGTCAGACTCGTCCAGTGAAGACTGTCTCTACCTGAACGTCTTCTCACCTGCTGCTCAGGTAAGTCATCAGGCCCCTCCCACTAGTCCTTGATGTCCCTTCCTGTCACTGACAATTGTGTGTGTGTGTGTGTGTCAGGGGGGGCGTGTCCCAGTCCTGGTCTTCTTCTTCAACCCTTCAGCCAATCAGAGCCCTGCACTACTTTATGGCTCCACCCTCGCTGCCCTTGGCAACATTGTTGTGGTAACAGCAAACTACCGGACAGCAGCAATGGGATTCTTGAGCACAGGTAAACACACTAAACAAAGCCTAACTAACCACTAACCTTAACCATAACCAGTTAATAACTAACCTTAACCATAACCAGTTAATAACTAATACTTACCTTAACCTTAATAACCAGTTAATAACTAACACTAACCTTAACCATAACCAGTTAATAACTAATACTAACCTTAACCATAACCAGTTAGTAACTTATACTAACCTTAACCATAACCAGTTAATAACTAACACTAACCATAACCAGTTAATAACTTACACTAACACTAACAACAACATTAACCAGTTAATAACTACAACTAACCTTAACCATAAGCACCGTTGTCGTGTCTCCAGGCGACTCTCGTCTCCGTGGAAACTATGGGCTGTCTGACCAGGAGGCGGTGCTTCGCTGGGTCAACAAGCACATCTCTCTGGTGGGCGGAGACAACAGTCGAGTGACAGTGGGGGCGGAGCGTGGCGGTGCCGACATCGCCAGCCTTCATCTGGTCTCCTCGTCGTCTCCGCCTCTTTTCCACAGAATGATCCTGATGGTGAGAAGTGACTTGTGTGTGTGTTGACCTGTCAATCATACCAACACACACATTGATCAGCTGATGAATCTCTGACAGGGAACTCAACGTCTTAAATCATTTTTTCTCCTCCTCGTTTTCAGGGCGGTTCCATCTTCTCTCCGGCACTCGTTGACTCCGCCTCCTCCTCCAAACGCTTGACGTTGGACCTGGCGTCTGAACTGGGCTGTGTGACCTCTGACCTCGCCGCCTGCCTCAGATCGGCGCCTGCTGACGCTCTTAACGCTGCTCAGACAAAGGTACGCGTCTGAAACCAGGTGAGTGTGTGTGGGCGGAGTCTGCTTACGTCTCACCTGTCCTGTGTGTGTGTGTGGTAACAGCTGATGGCGGTCAGCGGTCCGTTCCGCTCGTGGTCACCACGGCGTCTGTCCACCTCGCCGCTGTCGTACCGCAGCGTGGATCTGCTGCTGGGATCGTCTGAGCACGACGGGCTGATTGGCCGAGCGAGGAGGATCAAGGTCAGTTTCCTGTCCATCAGCCAATCAGAGCATAGATTGAGATTATTTACAGATTCATGGATTCATGTGTTCAGGACTTCGAGGTTCTTCAGGGTCGAGTCGACGCGAAGACGGCGTTTTATGAAGCGCTGAGTCGCTCGCTGGGTGGAGAAACAGGAAGTGAGCGGCTGAAAGAGGCGGCGACCTGGTTCTACTCTCTGGATCACAGCCCCACCCCCGCTGGATACAACCTGTTCTCCAGAGTGCTCAACAACGCCACCAGGTGGTGGATTCAAACATTCACCATTCCTGTTTCTTCTGCTGACAACAGCTGACAAAAATCCCACGTTTGCTTTTCAGAGACTTGTTCATTACCTGTCCCAGCCTGCAGATGGCGAGCTTCTGGGCCAACAACGACGCTAACGTCTTCCTGTACCACCTGCCTGCCAACAGCGCCCTCAACAGGTGACATGTCATCGTTTTAAAGGGACAGTTCCACAGAAATATTGATGTTTTGAGTTGGTTCGTTGTACATTTTAGTTTTATATTTTGTAAAGTAGCGCGTCTTTTCACATTTAATGGTATTTAATGGTGTTATCACTGATGATCGTTTGCTTCTGTCTGCAGAGCCGACGTATTTGTTCCTCTGGACGTTCAGTTTGTGTTTGGTGTTCCTCATCATCCAATCAGCGCTCAGCGTTTCACCTCCTCTGACCGCCGCCTCTCTCTCGCCGTGATGACTTACGTGTCCAGCTTCGTCAGGACGGGGTGAGAAGACACGCCCACAAACAGCAAACACATCTAACTGTGTTTATTGTAAAATGCTACTGTAAATATTGTCATAGATACCGGGTAGTTTGTCCTCCTCGCTCACTCTAGGACCCGCCCTCTCTCTCTGTCAGGTCATGTGACCTCACCTGTTCTTTTTCGCCCCCCACATCAGGAATCCGAACCCATCACAAGTGTGGGAGGAGTCAGTTCTGCCCCGCTGGCGTCCAGTTCAGTCCTCTGAATCCCCGCCCACATACCTGGAGATGAGCCCCGCCCTTGTCCAACGTCGGGGTCTGCGTGAGAGAGCCTGTTCTTTCTGGAGCCACATGGGGGCGACACTGAGCAGAGAGGCAGGTGAGAGAAAACAGCGTCCACACTACTGCCCCCTGCTGTCCTGTCACATGACAACGCTGACTTTAAAGACGTTAAAACTTTACTACGCTGACATTAAAGACGTTAAAACTTTACTACGCTGACATTAAAGACGTTAAAACTTTACTACGCTGACATTAAAGACGTTAAAACTTTACTACGCTGACATTAAAGACGTTAAAGCTTTACTACGCTGACATTAAAGACGTTAAAACTTTACTACGCTGACTTTAAAGACGTTAAAACTTTACTACGCTGACATTAAAGACGTTAAAACTTTACTACGCTGACATTAAAGACGTTAAAACTTTACTGCGCTGACATTAAAGACGTTAAAACTTTACTACGCTGACATTAAAGACGTTAAAACTTTACTAGGCTGACATCAAAGACGTTAAAACTTTACTGCGCTGACATTAAAGCCATTAAAACTTTACTACGCTGACATTAAAGACGTTAAAACTTTACTACGCTGACATTAAAGACGTTAAAACTTTACTACGCTGACTTTAAAGACGTTAAAACTTTACTACGCTGACATTAAAGACGTTAAAACTTTACTACGCTGACTTTAAGGACTTTAAAACTTTACTACGCTGACATTAAAGACGTTAAAACTTTACTACGCTGACATTAAAGACGTTAAAACTTTACTACGCTGACTTTAAAGACGTTAAAACTTTACTACGCTGACATTAAAGACGTCAAAACTTTACTACGCTGACTTTAAAGACGTTAAAGCTTTACTACTCTGACATTAAAGACGTCAAAACTTTACTACGCTGACTTTAAAGACGTTAAAACTTTACTACGCTGACATTAAAGACGTTAAAACTTTACTAAGCTGACTTTAAAGACGTTAAAACTTTACTACGCTGACTTTAAAGACGTTAAAACTTTACTAAGCTGACTTTAAAGACGTTAAAACTTTACTACGCTGACTTTAAAGACGTTAAAACTTTACTACGCTGACTTTAAAGACGTTAAAACTTTACTACGCTACGCTGACTTTAAAGACGTTAAAACTTTACTACGCTGACTTTAAAGACGTTAAAACTTTACTACGCTGACTTTAAAGACGTTAAAGCTTTACTACGCTGACTTTAAAGACGTCAAAACTTTACTACGCTGACATTAAAGACGTTAAAGCTTTACTACGCTGACTTTAAAGACGTCAAAACTTTACTACGCTGACATTAAAGACGTTAAAACTTTACTACGCTGACATCAAAGACGTTAAAACTTTACTACGCTGACTTTAAAGACGTCAAAACTTTACTACGCTGACTTTAAAGACGTTAAAACTTTACTACGCTGACATTAAAGACGTCAAAACTTTACTACGCTGACATTAAAGACGTTAAAACTTTACTACGCTGACATCAAAGACGTCAAAACTTTACTACGCTGACATTAAAGACGTTAAAACTTTACTACACTGACATCAAAGACGTCAAAACTTTACTACGCTGACTTTAAAGACGTTAAAACTTTACTACGCTGACTTTAAAGACGTTAAAACTTTACTACGCTGACTTTAAAGACGTTAAAACTTTACTACGCTGACTTTAAAGACGTTAAAACTTTACTACACTGACATTAAAGACGTTAAAACTTTACTACGCTGACATTAAAGACGTTAAAACTTTACTACGCTGACATTAAAGACGTTAAAACTTTACTACGCTGACTTTAAAGACGTTAAAACTTTACTACGCTGACATTAAAGACGTCAAAACTTTACTACGCTGACTTTAAAGACGTTAAAGCTTTACTACTCTGACATTAAAGACGTCAAAACTTTACTACGCTGACTTTAAAGACGTTAAAACTTTACTACGCTGACATTAAAGACGTCAAAACTTTACTAAGCTGACTTTAAAGACGTTAAAACTTTACTACGCTGACTTTAAAGACGTTAAAACTTTACTAAGCTGACTTTAAAGACGTTAAAACTTTACTACGCTGACTTTAAAGACGTTAAAACTTTACTACGCTGACTTTAAAGACGTTAAAACTTTACTACGCTACGCTGACTTTAAAGACGTTAAAACTTTACTACGCTGACTTTAAAGACGTTAAAACTTTACTACGCTGACTTTAAAGACGTTAAAGCTTTACTACGCTGACTTTAAAGACGTCAAAACTTTACTACGCTGACATTAAAGACGTTAAAGCTTTACTACGCTGACTTTAAAGACGTCAAAACTTTACTACGCTGACATTAAAGACGTTAAAACTTTACTACGCTGACATCAAAGACGTTAAAACTTTACTACGCTGACTTTAAAGACGTCAAAACTTTACTACGCTGACTTTAAAGACGTTAAAACTTTACTACGCTGACATTAAAGACGTCAAAACTTTACTACGCTGACATTAAAGACGTTAAAACTTTACTACGCTGACATCAAAGACGTCAAAACTTTACTACGCTGACATTAAAGACGTTAAAACTTTACTACACTGACATCAAAGACGTCAAAACTTTACTACGCTGACTTTAAAGACGTTAAAACTTTACTACGCTGACTTTAAAGACGTTAAAACTTTACTACGCTGACTTTAAAGACGTTAAAACTTTACTACGCTGACTTTAAAGACGTTAAAACTTTACTACACTGACATTAAAGACGTTAAAACTTTACTACGCTGACATTAAAGACGTTAAAACTTTACTACGCTGACTTTAAAGACGTTAAAACTTTACTACGCTGACATTAAAGACGTTAAAACTTTACTACGCTGACATTAAAGACGTTAAAACTTTACTACGCTGACATTAAAGACGTTAAAACTTTACTACGCTGACATTAAAGACGTTAAAACTTTACTACGCTGACATCAAAGACGTTAAAACTTTACTACGCTGACATTAAAGACGTTAAAACTTTACTACGCTGACATCAAAGACGTTAAAACTTTACTACGCTGACTTTAAAGACGTTAAAACTTTACTACGCTGACTTTAAAGACGTTAAAGCTTTACTACGCTGACTTTAAAGACGTCAAAACTTTACTACGCTGACATTAAAGACGTTAAAGCTTTACTACGCTGACTTTAAAGACGTCAAAACTTTACTACGCTGACTTTAAAGACGTTAAAACTTTACTACGCTGACATTAAAGACGTTAAAACTTTACTACGCTGACATTAAAGACGTTAAAACTTTACTACGCTGACATTAAAGACGTTAAAACTTTACTACGCTGACATTAAAGACGTTAAAACTTTACTACGCTGACATCAAAGACGTTAAAACTTTACTACGCTGACATCAAAGACGTTAAAACTTTACTACGCTGACTTTAAAGACGTTAAAACTTTACTACGCTGACTTTAAAGACGTTAAAACTTTACTACGCTGACTTTAAAGACGTTAAAACTTTACTACGCTGACTTTAAAGACGTTAAAACTTTACTACGCTGACTTTAAAGACGTTAAAACTTTACTACGCTGACTTTAAAGACGTTAAAACTTTACTACGCTGACTTTAAAGACGTTAAAACTTTACTACGCTGACTTTAAAGACGTTAAAACTTTACTACGCTGACTTTAAAGACGTTAAAACTTTACTACGCTGACATTAAAGACGTTAAAACTTTACTACGCTGACTTTAAAGACGTTAAAACTTTACTACGCTGACATTAAGGCGTTAAAACTTTACTACGCTGACATTAAAGACGTTAAAACTTTACTACGCTGACATTAAAGACGTTAAAACTTTACTACGCTGACATTAAAGACGTTAAAACTTTACTACGCTGACATCAAAGACGTTAAAACTTTACTACGCTGACATTAAAGACGTTAAAACTTTACTACGCTGACATCAAAGACGTTAAAACTTTACTACGCTGACTTTAAAGACGTTAAAACTTTACTACGCTGACTTTAAAGACGTCAAAACTTTACTACGCTGACTTTAAAGACGTTAAAACTTTACTACGCTGACATTAAAGACGTTAAAACTTTACTACGCTGACATTAAAGACGTTAAAACTTTACTACGCTGACATCAAAGACGTTAAAACTTTACTACGCTGACATTAAAGACGTTAAAACTTTACTACGCTGACATCAAAGACGTTAAAACTTTACTACGCTGACATCAAAGACGTTAAAACTTTACTACGCTGACATCAAAGACGTTAAAACTTTACTACGCTGACATTAAAGACGTTAAAACTTTACTACGCTGACATCAAAGACGTTAAAACTTTACTACGCTGACTTTAAAGACGGCAAAGCTTTACTACGCTGACATTAAAGACGTTAAAACTTTACTACGCTGACATTAAAGACGTTAAAACTTTACTACGCTGTTTTTAAAGACGTTAAAACTTTACTACGCTGACTTTAAAGACGTTAAAACTTTACTACGCTGACATTAAAGACGTTAAAACTTTACTACGCTGACTTTAAGGACTTTAAAACTTTACTACGCTGACATTAAAGACGTTAAAACTTTACTACGCTGACATTAAAGACGTTAAAACTTTACTACGCTGACTTTAAAGACGTTAAAACTTTACTACGCTGACATTAAAGACGTCAAAACTTTACTACGCTGACTTTAAAGACGTTAAAGCTTTACTACTCTGACATTAAAGACGTCAAAACTTTACTACGCTGACTTTAAAGACGTTAAAACTTTACTACGCTGACATTAAAGACGTCAAAACTTTACTAAGCTGACTTTAAAGACGTTAAAACTTTACTACGCTGACTTTAAAGACGTTAAAACTTTACTAAGCTGACTTTAAAGACGTTAAAACTTTACTACGCTGACTTTAAAGACGTTAAAACTTTACTACGCTGACTTTAAAGACGTTAAAACTTTACTACGCTACGCTGACTTTAAAGACGTTAAAACTTTACTACGCTGACTTTAAAGACGTTAAAACTTTACTACGCTGACTTTAAAGACGTTAAAGCTTTACTACGCTGACTTTAAAGACGTCAAAACTTTACTACGCTGACATTAAAGACGTTAAAGCTTTACTACGCTGACTTTAAAGACGTCAAAACTTTACTACGCTGACATTAAAGACGTTAAAACTTTACTACGCTGACATCAAAGACGTTAAAACTTTACTACGCTGACTTTAAAGACGTCAAAACTTTACTACGCTGACTTTAAAGACGTTAAAACTTTACTACGCTGACATTAAAGACGTCAAAACTTTACTACGCTGACATTAAAGACGTTAAAACTTTACTACGCTGACATCAAAGACGTCAAAACTTTACTACGCTGACTTTAAAGACGTTAAAACTTTACTACGCTGACATCAAAGACGTTAAAACTTTACTACGCTGACATTAAAGACGTTAAAACTTTACTACGCTGACATCAAAGACGTTAAAACTTTACTACGCTGACTTTAAAGACGTTAAAACTTTACTACGCTGACTTTAAAGACGTTAAAGCTTTACTACGCTGACTTTAAAGACGTCAAAACTTTACTACGCTGACATTAAAGACGTTAAAGCTTTACTACGCTGACTTTAAAGACGTCAAAACTTTACTACGCTGACTTTAAAGACGTTAAAACTTTACTACGCTGACATTAAAGACGTTAAAACTTTACTACGCTGACATTAAAGACGTTAAAACTTTACTACGCTGACATTAAAGACGTTAAAACTTTACTACGCTGACATTAAAGACGTTAAAACTTTACTACGCTGACATCAAAGACGTTAAAACTTTACTACGCTGACATCAAAGACGTTAAAACTTTACTACGCTGACTTTAAAGACGTTAAAACTTTACTACGCTGACTTTAAAGACGTTAAAACTTTACTACGCTGACTTTAAAGACGTTAAAACTTTACTACGCTGACTTTAAAGACGTTAAAACTTTACTACGCTGACTTTAAAGACGTTAAAACTTTACTACGCTGACTTTAAAGACGTTAAAACTTTACTACGCTGACTTTAAAGACGTTAAAACTTTACTACGCTGACTTTAAAGACGTTAAAACTTTACTACGCTGACATTAAAGACGTTAAAACTTTACTACGCTGACTTTAAAGACGTTAAAACTTTACTACGCTGACATTAAGGCGTTAAAACTTTACTACGCTGACATCAAAGACGTTAAAACTTTACTACGCTGACATTAAAGACGTTAAAACTTTACTACGCTGACATTAAAGACGTTAAAACTTTACTACGCTGACATTAAAGACGTTAAAACTTTACTACGCTGACATCAAAGACGTTAAAACTTTACTACGCTGACATTAAAGACGTTAAAACTTTACTACGCTGACATCAAAGACGTTAAAACTTTACTACGCTGACTTTAAAGACGTTAAAACTTTACTACGCTGACTTTAAAGACGTCAAAACTTTACTACGCTGACTTTAAAGACGTTAAAACTTTACTACGCTGACATTAAAGACGTTAAAACTTTACTACGCTGACATTAAAGACGTTAAAACTTTACTACGCTGACATCAAAGACGTTAAAACTTTACTACGCTGACATTAAAGACGTTAAAACTTTACTACGCTGACATCAAAGACGTTAAAACTTTACTACGCTGACATCAAAGACGTTAAAACTTTACTACGCTGACATCAAAGACGTTAAAACTTTACTACGCTGACATTAAAGACGTTAAAACTTTACTACGCTGACATCAAAGACGTTAAAACTTTACTACGCTGACTTTAAAGACGGCAAAGCTTTACTACGCTGACATTAAAGACGTTAAAACTTTACTACGCTGACATTAAAGACGTTAAAACTTTACTACGCTGTTTTTAAAGACGTTAAAACTTTACTACGCTGACTTTAAAGACGTTAAAACTTTACTACGCTGACATTAAAGACGTTAAAACTTTACTACGCTGACTTTAAGGACTTTAAAACTTTACTACGCTGACATTAAAGACGTTAAAACTTTACTACGCTGACATTAAAGACGTTAAAACTTTACTACGCTGACTTTAAAGACGTTAAAACTTTACTACGCTGACATTAAAGACGTCAAAACTTTACTACGCTGACTTTAAAGACGTTAAAGCTTTACTACTCTGACATTAAAGACGTCAAAACTTTACTACGCTGACTTTAAAGACGTTAAAACTTTACTACGCTGACATTAAAGACGTCAAAACTTTACTAAGCTGACTTTAAAGACGTTAAAACTTTACTACGCTGACTTTAAAGACGTTAAAACTTTACTAAGCTGACTTTAAAGACGTTAAAACTTTACTACGCTGACTTTAAAGACGTTAAAACTTTACTACGCTGACTTTAAAGACGTTAAAACTTTACTACGCTACGCTGACTTTAAAGACGTTAAAACTTTACTACGCTGACTTTAAAGACGTTAAAACTTTACTACGCTGACTTTAAAGACGTTAAAGCTTTACTACGCTGACTTTAAAGACGTCAAAACTTTACTACGCTGACATTAAAGACGTTAAAGCTTTACTACGCTGACTTTAAAGACGTCAAAACTTTACTACGCTGACATTAAAGACGTTAAAACTTTACTACGCTGACATCAAAGACGTTAAAACTTTACTACGCTGACTTTAAAGACGTCAAAACTTTACTACGCTGACTTTAAAGACGTTAAAACTTTACTACGCTGACATTAAAGACGTCAAAACTTTACTACGCTGACATTAAAGACGTTAAAACTTTACTACGCTGACATCAAAGACGTCAAAACTTTACTACGCTGACATTAAAGACGTTAAAACTTTACTACACTGACATCAAAGACGTCAAAACTTTACTACGCTGACTTTAAAGACGTTAAAACTTTACTACGCTGACTTTAAAGACGTTAAAACTTTACTACGCTGACTTTAAAGACGTTAAAACTTTACTACGCTGACTTTAAAGACGTTAAAACTTTACTACACTGACATTAAAGACGTTAAAACTTTACTACGCTGACATTAAAGACGTTAAAACTTTACTACGCTGACTTTAAAGACGTTAAAACTTTACTACGCTGACATTAAAGACGTTAAAACTTTACTACGCTGACATTAAAGACGTTAAAACTTTACTACGCTGACATTAAAGACGTTAAAACTTTACTACGCTGACATTAAAGACGTTAAAACTTTACTACGCTGACATCAAAGACGTTAAAACTTTACTACGCTGACATTAAAGACGTTAAAACTTTACTACGCTGACATCAAAGACGTTAAAACTTTACTACGCTGACTTTAAAGACGTTAAAACTTTACTACGCTGACTTTAAAGACGTTAAAGCTTTACTACGCTGACTTTAAAGACGTCAAAACTTTACTACGCTGACATTAAAGACGTTAAAGCTTTACTACGCTGACTTTAAAGACGTCAAAACTTTACTACGCTGACTTTAAAGACGTTAAAACTTTACTACGCTGACATTAAAGACGTTAAAACTTTACTACGCTGACATTAAAGACGTTAAAACTTTACTACGCTGACATTAAAGACGTTAAAACTTTACTACGCTGACATTAAAGACGTTAAAACTTTACTACGCTGACATTAAAGACGTTAAAACTTTACTACGCTGACATCAAAGACGTTAAAACTTTACTACGCTGACATCAAAGACGTTAAAACTTTACTACGCTGACTTTAAAGACGTTAAAACTTTACTACGCTGACTTTAAAGACGTTAAAACTTTACTACGCTGACTTTAAAGACGTTAAAACTTTACTACGCTGACTTTAAAGACGTTAAAACTTTACTACGCTGACTTTAAAGACGTTAAAACTTTACTACGCTGACTTTAAAGACGTTAAAACTTTACTACGCTGACTTTAAAGACGTTAAAACTTTACTACGCTGACATTAAAGACGTTAAAACTTTACTACGCTGACTTTAAAGACGTTAAAACTTTACTACGCTGACATTAAGGCGTTAAAACTTTACTACGCTGACATCAAAGACGTTAAAACTTTACTACGCTGACATTAAAGACGTTAAAACTTTACTACGCTGACATTAAAGACGTTAAAACTTTACTACGCTGACATTAAAGACGTTAAAACTTTACTACGCTGACATCAAAGACGTTAAAACTTTACTACGCTGACATTAAAGACGTTAAAACTTTACTACGCTGACATCAAAGACGTTAAAACTTTACTACGCTGACTTTAAAGACGTTAAAACTTTACTACGCTGACTTTAAAGACGTCAAAACTTTACTACGCTGACTTTAAAGACGTTAAAACTTTACTACGCTGACATTAAAGACGTTAAAACTTTACTACGCTGACATTAAAGACGTTAAAACTTTACTACGCTGACATCAAAGACGTTAAAACTTTACTACGCTGACATTAAAGACGTTAAAACTTTACTACGCTGACTTTAAAGACGTTAAAACTTTACTACGCTGACATCAAAGACGTTAAAACTTTACTACGCTGACATCAAAGACGTTAAAACTTTACTACGCTGACATCAAAGACGTTAAAACTTTACTACGCTGACATTAAAGACGTTAAAACTTTACTACGCTGACATCAAAGACGTTAAAACTTTACTACGCTGACTTTAAAGACGGCAAAGCTTTACTACGCTGACATTAAAGACGTTAAAACTTTACTACGCTGACATTAAAGACGTTAAAACTTTACTACGCTGTTTTTAAAGACGTTAAAACTTTACTACGCTGACTTTAAAGACGTTAAAACTTTACTACGCTGACTTTAAAGACGTTAAAACTTTACTACGCTGACTTTAAAGACGTTAAAACTTTACTACGCTGACATTAAAGACGTTAAAACTTTACTACGCTGACTTTAAAGACGTTAAAACTTTACTACGCTGACATTAAGGCGTTAAAACTTTACTACGCTGACATCAAAGACGTTAAAACTTTACTACGCTGACATTAAAGACGTTAAAACTTTACTACGCTGACATTAAAGACGTTAAAACTTTACTACGCTGACATTAAAGACGTTAAAACTTTACTACGCTGACATCAAAGACGTTAAAACTTTACTACGCTGACATTAAAGGCGTTAAAACTTTACTACGCTGACATCAAAGACGTTAAAACTTTACTACGCTGACTTTAAAGACGTTAAAACTTTACTACGCTGACTTTAAAGACGTCAAAACTTTACTACGCTGACTTTAAAGACGTTAAAACTTTACTACGCTGACATTAAAGACGTTAAAACTTTACTACGCTGACATTAAAGACGTTAAAACTTTACTACGCTGACATTAAAGACGTTAAAACTTTACTACGCTGACATCAAAGACGTTAAAACTTTACTACGCTGACATTAAAGACGTTAAAACTTTACTACGCTGACATCAAAGACGTTAAAACTTTACTACGCTGACATCAAAGACGTTAAAACTTTACTACGCTGACTTTAAAGACGTTAAAACTTTACTACGCTGACTTTAAAGACGTTAAAACTTTACTACGCTGACTTTAAAGACGTTAAAACTTTACTACGCTGACATTAAAGACGTTAAAACTTTACTACGCTGACTTTAAAGACGTTAAAACTTTACTACGCTGACATTAAAGACGTTAAAACTTTACTACGCTGACATCAAAGACGTTAAAACTTTACTACGCTGACATCAAAGACGTTAAAACTTTACTACGCTGACATTAAAGACGTTAAAACTTTACTACGCTGACATTAAAGACGTTAAAACTTTACTACGCTGACATCAAAGACGTTAAAACTTTACTACGCTGACATTAAAGACGTTAAAACTTTACTACGCTGACATCAAAGACGTTAAAACTTTACTACGCTGACATCAAAGACGTTAAAACTTTACTACGCTGACATTAAAGACGTTAAAACTTTACTACGCTGTTTTTAAAGACGTTAAAACTTTACTACGCTGACTTTAAAGACGTTAAAACTTTACTACGCTGACATTAAAGACGTTAAAACTTTACTACGCTGACATTAAAGACGTTAAAACTTTACTACGCTGACATTAAAGACGTTAAAACTTTACTACGCTGACATTAAAGACGTTAAAACTTTACTACGCTGACTTTAAAGACGTTAAAACTTTACTACACTGACTTTAAAGACATTAAAGCTTTACTACGCTGACATTAAAGACGTTAAAACTTTACTACGCTGTTTTTAAAGACATTAAAACTTTTCTCCTGCAGCTCGGCCGAGGTCAGAATCTTTGACCCGACGATCCAGAGAAGCCCGATCATCGAACCCAAGTCGATACTGAGAAACGTCGGAACTGTGTCACATGATCTTTCAGCTCCACTTTGATTCAAACTAGGAAAATTAACCTAAATACAAAGACGACAGTCTGTGATTAAAAAATCCATGATGAATAAAAGCATTTCAAACATTGTTCAGTCTGTTTTTGTTCTTTGTTACAATGTCAGGTTTCAAACTAAAGAAAAATGGGAGACAAATGTGGTCAAATCCTGCTCAGACACATGCACCGCTCCTCCCTGCCTGTCGGGGGCGCCAGGAATTAAAGAAACCATGAGTCATGATCACATTAATCAGCTTCATCAATGAAATCATGAAGAAAGAGAAGTTGTCACAAATATGTAGAGAGTGAAGCTCCGCCCCTTCCTCCTCCCTCACCTGTGTGTGTGTGTGTGTGTGTATAAAAGAGTGGAATCAGACTCTGCTGCTGTTCACACTCACATCTTTGTTTCCTCAACCAAGATGGAGACGCTGCTCACTCTGTGTCTCACTCTCACCCTCACCTCAGGTAAGACTACACACACACACACACACAAACTAACAAAGGACACAGACAAAGACACCGACAGACAGACAGAGACATTACATTACGTGTCATTTAGCAGACGCTTTTATCCAAAGCGACTTATAATAAGTGCATTTAAACATTTGGGTACAAACAAGAGCTGGAAGTAAGTAAGAGCTTCAAGTAAGAAGAATCTATAAAGTGTTAGTCATAAGTGTGATGTGTAAGTAAGTGCTTTTTATATCAAAGACACATCGACAGCCACTGAGAGACGTCAGTCAGACGAGCAGAGATCCGTCCTGTTCCGTGTGTTTCAGGGAAAAGAGAAAATGAGTTGGGTGTCATCGGCGTAGCTGTGACAGGAAAAAACCATGAGAGTTAATGACAGAACCAAGAGAGAAGAGGAGAGGGCCCAAGACAGAACCCTGAGGGACCCCAGTAGCTAGAGGACAGGGTTCAGACACAAATCCTCTCCAGGTTACTCTGTATGTACGCTTTTGAAGATTGGATGAGAGTAGGGTAAGTGCAGAGCCTGAGACATTAGAGACACAGAGACATTAGAGGCATCAGAGACATTAGAGACCCCTGAGACATTAGAGGCATCAGAGACATTAGAGACATTAGACACATTAAAGACACAGATATTAGAGACATTAGAGACACATAGACATTAGAGACACAGAGACATTAGAGACCCCTGAGACATTAGAGGCATCAGAGACATTAGACACATTAAAGACACAGATATTCGAGACATTAGAGACACAGAGACATTAGAGACACAGAGACATTAGAGGCATCAGAGACATTAGAGACATTAGAGGCACAAAGACATTAGACACATTCGAGACATTAGACACATTAAAGACACAGATATTAGAGACATTAGAGACACAGAGACATTAGAGACACAGAGACATTAGAGGCACAAAGACATTAGAGACACAGAGACATTAGAGACACAGAGACATTAGAGGCACAAAGACATTAGACACATTAGAGACATTAGACATATTAAAGACACAGATATTAGAGACATTAGAGACACAGAGACATTAGAGGCGCAGAGACATTAGAGGCACAAAGACATTAGAGACACAGAGACATTAGAGACACAGAGACATTAGAGGCACAAAGACATTAGAGACACAGAGACATTAGAGACACAGAGACATTAGAGGCACAAAGACATTAGACACATTAGAGACATTAGACACATTAAAGACACAGATATTAGAGACATTAGAGACACAGAGACATTAGAGGCACAAAGACATTAGAGACACAGAGACATTAGACACATTAAAGACACAGATATTAGAGACATTAGAGACACATAGACATTAGAGACACAGAGACATTAGAGACACAGAGACATTAGAGACCCCTGAGACATTAGAGGCATCAGAGACATTAGACACATTAAAGACACAGATATTCGAGACATTAGAGACACAGAGACATTAGAGACACAGAGACATTAGAGGCATCAGAGACATTAGAGACATTAGAGGCACAAAGACATTAGACACATTCGAGACATTAGACACATTAAAGACACAGATATTAGAGACATTAGAGACACAGAGACATTAGAGACACAGAGACATTAGAGGCACAAAGACATTAGAGACACAGAGACATTAGAGACACAGAGACATTAGAGGCACAAAGACATTAGACACATTAGAGACATTAGACATATTAAAGACACAGATATTAGAGACATTAGAGACACAGAGACATTAGAGGCGCAGAGACATTAGAGGCACAAAGACATTAGAGACACAGAGACATTAGAGACACAGAGACATTAGAGGCACAAAGACATTAGAGACACAGAGACATTAGAGACACAGAGACATTAGAGGCACAAAGACATTAGACACATTAGAGACATTAGACACATTAAAGACACAGATATTAGAGACATTAGAGACACAGAGACATTAGAGGCACAAAGACATTAGAGACACAGAGACATTAGACACATTAAATACACAGATATTATAGACATTAGAGACACAGAGACATTAGACACATTAAAGACACAGATATTATAGACATTAGAGACACAGAGACATTATAGACACAGATACATTAGAGGCACAAAGACATTAGAGACACAGAGACACATGGACATTAGAGACACAGAGACATTAGAGGCACAAAGACATTAGAGACATTAGACACATTAGAGACACAGAGACATTAGACACATTCGAGACACAGAGACATTAGACACATTAGAGACACAGAGACATTAGAGGCACAAATACATTAGAGACATAGAGACATTAGACACAGAGACATTAGAGACACAGAGACATTAGAGACACAGAGACATTAGAGACATCAGAGACATTAGAGACACAGAGACATTAGAGACACAGAGACACATGGACATTAGAGACACAGAGACATTAGAGGCACAAAGACATTAGACACATTAGAGACACAGATACATTAGAGACACATGGACATTAGAGACACAGAGACATTAGAGACACAGAGACATTAGAGGCACAAATACATTAGAGACACAGAGACATTAGACACATTAGAGACATTAGACACATTAGAGACACAGAGACATTAGAGACATTAGAGACATTAGAGACACAGAGACATCAGAGACATTAGGGACATTAGAGACACAGAGACATTAGAGGCACAAAGACATTAGACACATTAGAGACATTAGACACATTAAAGACACAGATGTTAGAGACATTAGACACATTAAAGACACAGATATTAGAGACACAGAGACATTAGAGACATCAGAGACATTAGAGACATCAGAGACATTAGAGACACAGAGACATTAGACACATTAAAGACACAGATTTTAGAGACACAGAGACATTAGACACATTAAAGACACATATATAAGAGACATTAGAGACACAGAGACATTAGAGACACAGAGACATTAGAGGCACAAAGACATTAGACACATTAAAGACACATATATTAGAGACACAGAGACATTATAGACACAGAGACATTAGAGGCACATAGACATTAGACACATTAGAGACATTAGACACATTAGAGACACAGAGACATTAGAGGCATCAGAGACATTAGAGACCCCTGAGACATTAGAGGCATCAGAGACATTAGAGACCCCTGAGACATTAGAGGCATCAGAGACATTAGAGACATTAGACACATTAAAGACACAGATATTCGAGACCTTAGAGACACATAGACATTAGAGACACAGAGACATTAGAGACACAGAGACATTAGACACATTAAAGACACAGATATTATAGACATTAGAGACACAGAGACATTAGACACATTAAAGACACAGATATTATAGACATTAGAGACACAGAGACATTATAGACACAGATACATTAGAGGCACAAAGACATTAGAGACACAGAGACACATGGACATTAGAGACATTAGAGACACAGAGACATTAGACACATTAAAGACACAGATATTATAGACATAAGAGACACAGAGACATTATAGACACAGATACATTAGAGGCACAAAGACATTAGAGACACAGAGACACATGGACATTAGAGACATTAGAGACATTAGAGACACAGAGACATTAGAGGCACAAAGACATTAGAGACATTAGACACATTAGAGACACAGAGACATTAGACACATTCGAGACACAGAGACATTAGACACATTAGAGACACAGAGACATTAGAGACAAATGGACATTAGAGACACAGAGACATTAGAGGCACAAATACATTAGAGACACAGAGACATTAGACACACCAGAGACATTAGAGATACAGAGACATTATAGACACAGAGACATTAGATACACAGAGACACATGGACATTAGAGACACAGAGACATTAGAGGCACAAAGACATTAGAGACACAGAGACATTAGACACATTAGAGACACAGATACATTAGAGACAAATGGACATTAGAGACACAGAGACATTAGAGGCACAAATACATTAGAGACACAGAGACATTAGACACATTAGACACATTAGAGACATTAGACACATTAGAGACACAGAGACATTAGATACACCAGAGACATTAGAGACACAGAGACATCAGAGACATTAGAGACACAGAGACATTAGGGACATCAGAGACATTAGAGACACAGATACATTAGAGGCACAAAGACATTAGACACATTAGACACATTAAAGACACAGATATTAGAGACACAGAGACATTAGAGACACAGAGACATTAGAGACATCAGAGACATTAGAGACATTAGAGACACAGAGACATTAGAGACATTAGAGACATTAGACACATTAAAGACACAGATATTAGAGACACAGAGACATTAGACACATTAAAGACACAGATATAAGAGACATTAAAGACACAGAGACATTAGAGACACAGAGACATTAGAGGCACAAAGACATTAGACACATTAAAGACACATATATTAGAGACATTAGAGACACAGAGACATTATAGACACAGAGACATTAGAGGCACAAAGACATTAGAGACACATAGACATTAGACACATTAGAGACATTAAACACATTAGAGACACAGAGACATTAGAGACACAGATACATTAGAGACACAAAGACATTAGAGGCACAAAGACATTAGACACATTAAAGGCACATATATTAGAGACACAGAGACATTAGAGGCACAAAGACATTACAGACACAGAGACATTAGACACATTAGAGACACAGAGACATTAGAGGCACAAATAAATTAGAGACACAGAGACATTAGAGACATTAGACACATTAGAGACATTAGACACATTAGAGACACAGATACATTAGAGACACAGAGACATTAGAGGCACAAAGACATTAGAGACACAGAGACATTAGACACATTAAAGACACAGATACATTAGAGACACAGAGACATTAGAGGCACAAAGACATTAGAGACACAGAGACATTAGACACATTAGAGACATTAGAGACATTAGAGACACAGATACATTAGAGACACAGAGACATTAGAGGCACAAAGACATTAGAGACACAGAGACATTAGACACATTAGACACATTGGAGATACAGAGACATTAGACAAATTAGAGACACATGGACATTAGAGACATTAGAGGCACAAAGACATTAGAGACACATAGACATTAGACACATTAGAGACACAGATACATTAGAGACACAGAGACACATGGACATTAGAGACACAGAGACATTAGAGACACAGAGACATTAGAGACATTAGAGGCACAAAGACATTAGAGACACAGAGACATTAGACACATTAGAGACACAGAGACATTAGGATACACCAGAGACACAGAGACATTAGATACACCAGAGACATTAGAGGCACAGAGACATCAGAGACATTAGAGACACATAGAAATTAGAGGCACAAAGACATTAGAGACACAGATACATTAGACACATTAGAGACACAGGGACACATGGACATTAGACACATTAGAGACACAGAGACATTAGAGACACAGACATCAGACACAGAGACATGAGAGGCAAAAAGACATTAGACACATTAGAGACAGAGACATTAGAGACACAGACAGAAAGACACACAGACATGAGAGGCAAAAAGACATTAGACACATTAGAGACAGAGACATTAGAGACACAGACAGAAAGACACACAGACAGACCATTGAGACCACATTCACAGATGTTTCACTTCAGTGTCTAACTAATGATTCACTTTTTACAAGTCACTAGTTTGTGTTTGTGTCAGGAGGAGGAGCTATGACGTCATGGACCATGTCATGGAAAAGTCACATGAGTTTATGATTATTAAACATCAAACTTCTTTTTCGTCAGTGTCTTTCGCAACCACGAATGTTACCATGGCAACCAACACGTCAACAGTTACCACACAACCCAATAATGGCTCAGCCATCACAACTGCCACGCCCACCAATCAGTCCATGTCCACACTGGGACCGCCCACCGCCCCGCCCAATGTGACCACAGAGGTCACGAACCCCGCCAATGTCACGGCTCTGACGCCATCTGGCAACGTCACGGCGCCCAACGTTACCATGGCAACCACGTATCCCAACAGCACGGTGCAGCACGCGACAAACTCTTCTGTCGCGGTGGTGACGACGGGGGGCGGCGCGAACAACACGGTGACCACGCCCAGCGGTACCATGGCAACAGGGAGTGGGAATAACAGCTCCGTTTCCCCGAGTGAATCAGTGACGACAACCACGATGACAGTGGGTGGCGGCAGTGGAGGAGGAGGCGGAGTTCCTGGGTGGGGCATCGCTCTGCTGGTTCTGGCTGCTCTGGCTCTGCTGCTGCTGCTACTGCTGCTGATAGCACTGGTAAACACACACACACACACACACACACTCTCTTACACTGAATTGTCCAACACTGGACTCTGCACTTGAACGCCTCCTTTAATAAAACACTCTCTCACACTAAACCTCAGAGAGAAAATCAGTGAATTTAGCTGCGGGGACACAGGAGCCACTGGTCCTCTGCTGCCTCGTGTGGTCACTTTGTGTCACTGAAGTTTTTCAAATGCCGAAGTGACTAAATAAGACATTAGGACTCAGTGATGGAGGCAGCAGTGGATCAACAACTCCTGTGTGTGTGTGTGACGTTAAAATCACTGATTTTCTCTATGAGGTTTGGTGTGAGAGAGTGTGTGTGTGTGTGTGTGTGTGTGTGTGTGTGCGTGAGTGTGAGTGTGTGTGTGTGTGTGTGTGTGTGTGTGTGTGAGAGAGTGATGATAAGTTACACTGACCTCTGTTAGGCTTTCTTATTTTCCCACACACACACACACACACTGATGATGATGATGACACTTGTCCTCCCCAGCTTGTGTGGTATTGCTGTAGGGGGCGCCACAAAGGCCTGAGCCCCAAAAACGACGTCCCTCTGTACACTACACACAGTCGCTTCAATGGATCCAACGCACAATACGTGAGTTTAAAGTCTGTCAACTCACTTCTTCTGGATTCAGATTATAATAATAACAATAATAATAATAATAATAATAATAACAATAATAATAATAATACCAATAACAATAACAATAATAATAACAATCATAGTCATAATTATGATCATCTCTTCTTTACTTTTACTCACAGTTTACTTACATTTTATTAACTTTACTAATAACCTGAAATCTGACTTAATAATTCTATTATAACTGAAATAACTACATTTATGTTTTTCTTTGTTTGTTTCAGGAGGAGTTTGATAAACCGACGATGAACCGCACAGGGATGTTCTCTGTGAACCAGTGAATTCACTCACTCACTCACTCGCTCACTCACTGTCAACCAGTGAACAGTTCACTTGTTCACAAGTCTCATGAGTGAAGTGGTTAATATTGAGGTGAATCGGAGATTGAGTGGATATTTTTTGCAGTTTTTAATTGTATTATTTAAATAAATAAAAGAAGAGAAACTTAAATGTAAAATCATTCAAATCATGATTTCATAACAACCTCAAAACGTTTATTTAAGACACAACACTTTATAAACTAGAATAACTTCATAATAACCTTTTAATAACTTGAATCATAATTCTTTTCTGATGATGATTCTTCATGTGTTGAATTCAGTTTTCAGTCACAGAGTTCATGTTTAATAGAACTATTATCATTCTATTTTAAATCAATTCATTCATATTGTTCATTATAGTTTTATAGTATATTTTAAATTTTAAGTTTATTTCTTAATTGTCAAAGTAAAAACATTATATTTTATATAAAATTTATAACCACGTTTTTCTGGATGTTAAACTAAAACCTGTGTCAATAAAGTTTTCTTTCAAAACAACATGTCTAACATGTTTTATTCTATTTACTGTGATAATAATAATAATTATGATGATAATAATGATCATAATGATAATGATAATGATAATGATAATAATTATAATAATAATAATAATAATAATGATGATGATGATGATGATGATAATAATAATGATAATATAATGATAATGGTAATAATGATGATTAGGTTTTCTGTCAGAGTCTAAGTCTAGTGTAAATTCCACAGTGAAAGTGGATCCTGACAAAGTCCACATTCACGTGTGTGTGTGTGTGTGTGTGTGTGTGTGTGTGTGTGCGCATGTCCAGGTGTGTGTGTGTGTGTGTGTGTGTGTGTGTGTGTATCGAGGTGGAGCAGCAGAGGAATTCATGGCTGTGATATGAACATAAAGAAAAGTGGGTGGAGCTGCTGCTTATAGATCTCAGTAAATATCAACAACAAAGACCTGAAACTGTGCTTTGATTCAGTCAGAGGAAAAGTACACACACACACTCACACACACACACACACACACACACACACACACACACACACACACACACACACACATGGACATGCGCACACACACACTCACACACACACACA